>NC_079189.1:370394480-370694480 GCF_029499605.1 Hyla sarda | reverse complement strand
TGCAGCGCTCCGGTCAGATCCACTGACCCGGGGCGCTGCGATACCGCCTCCAGCCGGGATGCGATTCGCGATGCGGGTAGCGCCCGCTCGCGATGCGCACCCCGGCTCCCGTACCTGACTCGCTCTCCGTCAGTCCTGTCCCGGCGCGCGCGGCCCCGCTCCCTAGGGCGCGCGCGCGCCGGGTCTTTGCGATTTAAAGGGCCACTGCGCCGCTGATTGGCGCAGTGGTTCCAATTAGTGTTATCACCTGTGCACTTCCCTATATCACCTCACTTCCCCTGCACTTCCTTGCCGGATCTTGTTGCCATCGTGCCAGTGAAAGCGTTTCCTTGTGTGTTCCTAGCCTGTGTTCCAGACCTCCTGCCGTTGCCCCTGACTACGATCCTTGCTGCCTGCCCCGACCTTCTGCTACGTCCGACCTTGCTTCTGTCTACTCCCTTGTACCGCGCCTATCTTCAGCAGCCAGAGAGGTTGAGCCGTTGCTAGTGGATACGACCTGGTCACTACCGCCGCAGCAAGACCATCCCGCTTTGCGGCGGGCTCTGGTGAAAACCAGTAGTGACTTAGAACCGATCCACTAGCACGGTCCACGCCAATCCCTCTCTGGCACAGAGGATCCACTACCTGCCAGCCGGCATCGTGACAGAAATGTATGATACAGAGCTTTTTAAAGCTCTGAAATGTTTTTTTTTTGGGGTGGAAGGGGTGTTGGGAGTGGTTTGGGAATATAGCCTTAGGTAGTTGAGAACAGTTTTTTTGGTGACAGGTACTTTTTAAGTGATGAAGGCAGAGAGTTAATGAGCTCAATATTACTGTGAACACACGCTGATCTGGGAGTCATTGGGAGTGAGTGATTACAGAGACATCTCGGACCTGTCGTAGTAGAAGTTGGACACACCATGTGCGGAGGCCCTGTTTGTCAAGCACACAGTGGACCAAGCACTGACATAGTTGGAGATTGTGCGTCCCCAGGACGTTGCAGACCGCTTACCACACTTCTCTTATTGTTCCTGATTGCGGACAAACTTGATTTTTAAGCATATAAAGCCAACAATTTAACAACCAAAGGTATGGCTGCATTACATAGCAATGTAGCTGTTACGCCGAGCGCTCCGGGTCCCCGCTCCTCCCCGGAGCGCTCGCTTCACTCTCCCCGCGGCAGCGCTCCGGTCACGTCCTCTGACCCGGGGCGCTGCGATTCCGCTGCCAGCCGGGATGCGATTCGCGATGCGGGTAGCGCCCGCTCGCGATGCGCACCCCGGCTCCCCTACCTGACTCGCTCTCCGTCTGTTCTGTCCCGGCGCGCGCGGCCCCGCTCCCTAGGGCGCGCGCGCGCCGGGTCTCTGCGATTTAAAGGGCCACTGCGCCGCTGATTGGCGCAGTGGTTCCAATCAGTGTGTTCACCTGTGCACTTCCCTATATCACCTCACTTCCCCTGCACTCCCTTGCCGGATCTTGTTGCCTTAGTGCCAGTGAAAGCGTTCCTTGTGTGTTCCTTGCCTGTGTTTCCAGACCTTCTGCCGTTGCCCCTGACTACGATCCTTGCTGCCTGCCCCGACCTTCTGCTACGTCCGACCTTGCTTCTGCCTACTCCCTTGTACCGCGCCTATCTTCAGCAGCCAGAGAGGTGAGCCGTTGCTAGTGGATACGACCTGGTCACTACCGCCGCAGCAAGACCATCCCGCTTTGCGGCGGGCTCTGGTGAAAACCAGTAGTGGCTTAGAACCGGTCCACTAGCACGGTCCACGCCAATCCCTCTCTGGCACAGAGGATCCACTACCTGCCAGCCGGCATCGTGACAGTAGCTTGTACATACTGAGGGAGATTTATCAAAACATGGGCAGAGGTTGCCCAGTTATCCATAGCAACCAAGCTTCTTTTATTTTTGAAAGAGCCTGTGATGTACGTTTATTTGTATTTTGTATTTTTCTGCTTTGGGTCTTGTTCAGACATTATGCTTATGTCTGAACAGTTTCTGTGTTTATTCTCCCTGGTTTGGGAAGAGTTAACCTTCCAGCCCTTTAGCACTGGAAGTGTATATGAGGCCTCGTCAGGTGCTGTTCTGGGCTGGTAACTACACCTGTTATTCTCATCATGTTTGCATTATGTTCAATATATCTGCCTGAGCACATATATCCTGAGTTTTAACCATGGTTATCTGTTCTGTCTGATATCTAGATTTTAGCCTGCTTTGTTTTAGTACCTTTGTTTGGTTTTAGGATTCTTGTATTGTTCATTCTGAATATGCTTTGTGTTCACTGTTTACCATTCACATTGTCCTTTTTGTCAGTCCTGTTTGACCCTTGTTTTATCCTGGATATTCTGTTCAGACTGTGGAGTGTGCCTGCTAGCTAGGAGCCTATTTGGCTTTAGTATTAATGTCCTTTTATGATTGGACTGGGGTATCTAGTATGTTCTTGGTTCGGAGATCAGTGTGAACAATGCTCTTGATTTTCTGACCCATTTAGTGTTCCGCCATTCAGTTAACCTGTTCATCCCCTGCATCTCCTTCTTTTGTCTGCTGAATACTTATTCTTATATCTAGTCTTGTTCATATCATATCTGTTAGTATACGAACTCTGTTAGTATGCTATTTCCTGACTGGTACATCTGTTTGTAGATTTGTAGTATTCCCGTTATGTTCCTGACTTGTTTCCCGACATGTATAGTTGATTTGTTTAGTTTGTCCCTTACGCCCAAGCACTTTAGTGCAGTATAGGGTCCGTCCTCGTGCTTGTCAATCCGTCGTTTAGGGCGGATGGGCAATAGGAAGGGACAGCAGTTGAAGGAACAGTTAGGGCTCACTACTTCCTGCTCCCTGCCACCCTTTGATGACAGGGCCCCTGAAAAATCAAAGAAGCAATCAGATTAGTTGCTATGGGCAACTGGTCAACTTTTCCTCTACATAGGTTTTGATAAATCTCTCCAAATGTGCTTACTCAAAGGGTGTATTTTTGGGCATGTTTATAGTAAAAACTGTTTTCCACGCACTTAATAATATTTTGTGTGCATTACAAAAAGGTGCTCTTGTTGAGAAAGTGTACCATGTTATGAAGTGCCACCAGATACCCTGTATTGTTACCTTCTTGTTGTCACTTTGAATTAGTCAAAAATCATACTCCCTGAAATGAATGTGTCAAATAAAAAGACTACTAGGAGGGTCATAGGATGGGTCTTAACTTTGCAGAATACAAGAAAACAAAGGCCAAGGTCCCAAAAAGCACCTTGTAGATGCCTTATTCCGAGTTTATCTAAGCTTAGATCACCAAAAATAAATTGACACAGTAAAGGTAGGAAATTGTATGAATACATATATATATGAATGAATGAATCATAACCCAAAGTGAACTGTAAGTCTCAATTACAATAGTTTTTAATGAACTGATCTATTTAATAGCTGCTGTGAAAATATACATAGATTTATGTGGAAGTGCAAAATATGATTACTTTTCAACAGTTTTATCTTGGCTCATTTTAATTTACTCAGCATTTTTGTAGGGATTCTGCAATATTTGATTCTAGTAGAAAATACACAGTTCTTCAAATTACTCAAGAGACAGAGGAACACTCCATGTTACAGAATAGTCTGCTAACAAAAACTGAGCCAATCTATCTTTTACTTATTTCTGCCCTGTATTATAATGCCTTTGTTTCTGCCATTCATCTGCTGATCGGGAAATCTCCCACTGGTGTAATGTAATCTGTCCACTGGCAATATATACAGCCAAAAGCCTGAAAATGAAATATGAGGTCAGTTCAAAGTCAATCCAAAATTTAAGCAATAGGAAAGTCTGATATTTTTATCCAGAGTAGCATATATGTCTTGCTTTAAGACAGATTTAAAGACAATGTGACTTTTGATATCATAACACCCATAATGGCTATGAATGTGTATAGTGATTCCTGTTTATGTAGCTGGTGGGAATATTTGTCAAATCAAGAAAGTAGAGCAAAAAATATTGGGATTACAATTGAATGTAATTTCTCTTTCTTGATGACTGATAAGAAAACTCTAAAAAGGAAAGTTAGGTAAAGTGAGTTGTTTGTTCAATTTAAATAAGTGAACAAAAAATAGGGCACCACAATGGAGCCAAAAGCATTATTGTCCTCCACTATAAAAAAAAAAAAAAAAGCACCATATATTAATGTGAGGTTATCAATCCATATGCAGTGAACATCCTCTATTGATAGATATAGGGTGGCTGAATTTTATTCACATTACATTTTTTACATACATTTTTAGGACAGTTTTTAGAGTTTATCTCTGGTCCTGTTTATCATCAGGGTACTCTGATTCTATTTATGATGCATTTAGTAAGCAGCAGCTACAATTTAAAGGGGTACTTGGGGGAACTAAACCCTTAGGCCATGCTTTTCCTCTCACCAACCTATGTATTTGTCTAAAAATAATTAATTAGCTATATAGAGCAGTTTCCCTCTTTCAGCTGTCACTTATATGCAGGAAAGAAGTGATTCTTAGATCCTCCTTGTCTTTGTGCAATCTTCCCTTGTCTTATCTTCCCCAGAGCACCCCTTTAAGACTTTATAAGCATCTAGCCTCTTTCATTTGCATTTCTGTTACAAATTTATGATCATAATACAGCACAGGAAAATTGTCATCTATAACAAACAACTTTAGATCTTGTTTTTCATTTGTCAACATTTGAGTGTTTTGAGCATTTAAGTGTTCATTATCCCATATGTTATTGCAAGTGTTAATTTTATTCTTTACTTTTCGATTAATAGATATTTTGATATAACTGCATTTACAATCTAAAAGATAGCAATCTGATTCAGAACCATATTATACCATGTCATTGCATATAGAATCTCATAATACACATCTCAGAGGATACAGAACCTCATAATGCGAAGCAGACTTATTGAGCCAAGGCTCCAGTTTTCTTCCTGATGCTGGGGCTCAATAGATGACATTGCCGCTCAGCCAATCACTAGCTGCAGGGAGCGCAAAAGTTAAAGGGGTTATCCAGGAAACAACTTTTTTTTATATATCAACTGGCTCCAGAAAGTTAAACAGATATGTAAATGACTTCTATTAAAAAATCTTAATCCTTTCAGTACTTATGAGCTGCTAAAGTTGACTTGTTCTTTTCTGTCTCAGTGCTCTCTGATGACACCTGTCTCGGGAACTGTCCAGAGTAGAAGCAAATCCCCATAGCAACCCTCTTCTACTCTGTGCAGTTCCTGAGACAAGCAAAGATGTCAACAGAAAGCACTGTTGCCAGACAGAAAAGAGCAACTCAACAAATCTTGATGCAGAAGAAAAAGTGAAAAAAGTCGGCAAACTCATCATGAACTTCTTTTTCAGGGTTGTTTCTTTATTGCATACTCACATATAAAAACTGGTAGAGAGGGGGGAGAGAGGAATCACAGTGGGGGGTATTCACTGTCTGGCGACAGAATCTGTTTCGCTCAGTAATCTGTTTAACTTTCTGGAGCCAGTTGATATATAAATAAAAAATTTTGCCAGAAAAAATGCCAGACGCAGGAAATTGCACAGGGTTTTTTTCTTGCGTTTTTTCTTACGTTTAAAAAAACAAGTAGAAACTTAGTCTCAGAGACAGATCAGATACGGCATGGTGGCCTCAGTTACAAAAAGAAGCCATATTTCGGATGTTAATGTAAACTAATAGCAAATGGAGACTGCAGCTTGTCCGGGTTGTCCGGGCAGCGTGTATATTAAATATATGCCCTTTAAACTTTGACGGCTATATCAAATATTCATTGCATTAGTCAGCAATCTGTGTGTGTCTTACACAGAAAAAAGAAACCACTTCTTATACAGCCCAAAGGTCAGGACCTGGCATGGCAGCGCTCTAAAAGCTCAGAGCTAGGGGCGAGGTGCGGGGTGAACCACCAGTACAGACAACACATACAGTATGCATGTGGTGCTCATTTACTTTCAAGGCCATAGGTCATAGAAGTCATTGCCTCTCTGTCAATTTATGCAGGCTTTTGAGCACCACATCTGCTCATTGGCTGGCTGATATATGTGATGCTACTTTTACTCAACAGTCCACTTTTCAATGGAGATCATAAATAATCTTCCATACAGAAGAGCCTTGAGGATACAAAAGGTTTTGAAGGGGAGGTTTCTTATATTACCCTGATTTAAAAAAAAAAAAAAATTTAAAAAAAAGACGTTTATCTTTTGGTAACAATTGCCACATCTGCAGTAACTTCAATTATCGTATCATCATGTCATGACACACAATCGTTAATTTCTAACGATAATTTGTTTTCCCTTAGTCCTAACAGTAGCACAGATGGGGTATTCCACCCCCCACGAACTGGTTAGGACAGATGGAAGTTTTATTGAACCTAATTAAACAATCAGTGAAAACACACCCACAACACCCTGTATAAGTAAGAGGGTCATCCTCTGCCCCATTGTGTAGTAACAAGAAGAACTAAAGGCAAACAATAGAAGAAAATAACTTAACTAGGGAGGGAAAGTTGTGCTACTGTTAGGACTAAGGGAAAACAAATTATCGTTAGAAATTAACGATTCCCTTACGTCCTAACCAGTAGCACAGATGGGGAAATGGCAAGCAGAAACCCTATGAGGGAGGGCTCTCATGCCTGACGGCAGATAATACTGTCCGTCCAAATGAGGAGAAATCGGCCAATCTACTGTCAAGTCTGTAGTGGGTGATAAATGTGGAGAGTGAACTCCAGGAAGCAGCTTTGCATATATGTTCCAAGGGAACAAGACTCCTTTCCGCAAAGGAGGTAGATACAGACCTGGTGGAATGAGCTTTTACAAACTCAGGAGGCTCCTTACCTTGGGATACCATGGCAATACGAATGGCATCTTTTACCCATCTACTGATGGAGGGCTTTGAAGCTTTAAGACCTCTCTTGGGTCCTGAAAAGAGAATTAGCAGATTTTCATCCTTCCGAAACTCCAAAGATCTTCTTATATAGATCTGGAGACATCTCGAGATATCTAGGCAATGAAGAGCACTATCTTCATTGGAGGATGGAGGAGGAGAAAATACTGGCAGGGATATAACTTGATTAATATTTTGGAATGATGGAACTTTAGGTATAAAGGATGGCATAAATCTGAGTAACACTCGATCTGGCAAAAATTTAGTATATGGTTCAAGTGCCGAGAGCGCTTGAAGTTCCCCAATCCTTTTGGCTGAAGTGATTGCCAGTAAAAAAGTTATTTTAATGGTAACAAATTTCATGTCCACCTCCTCCAAGGGCTCAAAGGGGGGAGATGCTAACCCCTTGAGCACCATCGATAAGTCCCATGCTGGGACAGGTTGTATAATTGTAGGTTTTAACCTTGAGGATCCCCTCAAGAATGTTTTGACTAGTGGGTCTTGAGACAATGGTTTATTGAGAAAGGCAGAGATGGCTGATACCTGAACTCTGAGTGTGGAAGGAGATAGATTCTTGTCTAATCCCTCCTGGAGAAAGTTGAGGATTGTGGCTACAGCTGGATTCTGTCCAGGTAGTTGTTTCTTGGAGCACCAAGACTGAAAAGTTGTCCAAATTCTTTTATAGGCTCTGTTAGTGGACTCCGCTCTGGAATGCGAGAGGGTATTCAAGACCGCACTAGAAAGCCCTTCTAGATGTGGAAGGGACTGGTCAACCTCCAGGCTGTCAGGTTGAACATTTGAAGATCTGAGCAGCTGTGAGTGTCCCCCGACACTAGTGCTTGCTCTGGAGGAAGCCTCCAGAATTGTCCCCGACTCATTTGCAAGAGTTGGGTAAACCAAGCTCTCTTGGGCCAAAATGGAATTATGGCTATGACAGAGGCTTGGTCCTGCCTGATTTTCATCAATACCCTTGGGATCAAGGAAATTGGAGGGAAGATGTAGGCCAGCCTGAACCTCCATGGGATTGAGAGAGCATCGATTGCTACTGGGTTGTCTTCCCTGTACAGGGAACAAAATCTCACCACTTTGGTGTTGAACCTTGTTGCCATAAGATCTATTTCTGGCACACCCCACCTGAGTGTTATTTGTTTGAACATCTCTGGATGGAGAGACCATTCTCCAGTTGAAAGTCCTCTGCTCAGGCGGTCGGCGATCACATTGAGAGATCCCCGAATGTGAACTGCCGACAGATGGGTTAGGTTCCTCTCTGCCCAATCCAAGATCAAACCCACCTCTCTGAGGAGGCTTTGTGATCGAGTGCCTCCCTGCTTGTTGATGTACAATATAGCCGTCATGCTGTCGGATTGGATCTTTACTGCTTTCCCTTGAAGAAGAGAAGCAAAGTGGAGGAGTGCTAATCTGATGGCTCGAATCTCGAGGAGATTGGAGGTTAACCCTCTCTCCTGTGGAGACCAAGATCCCCGCACTAACAGATCCAAGAGATGCGCTCCCCAACCTACAAGGGACGCGTCGGTAGTAAGTATGATCCAAGAGGGTTGGATCATTGACTTGCCGTCCTCGAGGTGAGACCACCATCTGAGAGAGGACCGGACTCGATAAGACAGGGAGTGGCACTTGTTTAGGCCCGAGGGCCTGAGATTCCAAGTGGCGAGCACCTCTGATTGAAGAGGGCGTAGATGCCAAAGAGCCCAAGGAACCGCATCCACGGTAGCGGACATAAGTCCCAACATCCGCATGAGAGTGCGAATGGAAACTCTCCGGGGTATAGAGAGAAAAAGGGCCGATTCTTGAACCCGAGTTTTCCTCTCGGGAGAGAGGTAAAGTGTCATGGAGATTGAGTCGACTATGAAGCCGAGGAACCTCACTGAGGTCGTTGGGAGGAAATTGGATTTGGCCCAATTGACTATCCACCCTAACTGGTGAAGGAAGGATACTGCTAGTTGGAGATGTTGGGACAGGATTGCAGAAGAAGGAGCTCTGAGGAGCCAATCGTCTAGGTAGGGAACGATGCTGAGCCCCTGGAGCCTTAGAGCAGCAACTACCGCTACCACCACTTTGGTAAATGTGTGTGGGGCCGAAGAAATTCCAAACGGGAGGGCTACAAACTGGAGGTGTTTTAGAACTCCCCCTACCTGAACTGCGATCCTTAGATACCTTCTGGATACCGGATGAATAGGAATATGAAGGTAAGCATCCTTTAGATCCAGAGTAGCCAGGTAATCCCCTGACGAGATGAGGTTGACCACAGATTGAATAGTTTCCATACGAAAGCGTTTGTGCTTTACATACTGATTGAGATATCTCAGATCTATAATCATCCGCCAGTCTCCTGTTACCTTGGGAAATAGGAAGACTGGAGAATAAATTCCTGACCCCCTGCTCTGCAAGAGGAACTTCCTCTAAGGCATTCTTCTGGATGTATTCCAGAATGTAGGTTTCTAGCGCCCCCTGTTTGATTGGTGAAAGAACTCTTGTCTCCACATAATTGGATGGGGGAATTGATTCTAGGTCTATCGAATAACCATCCGAGATTAATCTCAGGACCCAAGGGTCCTGAATGTGGAGGGACCAGGCGCTTGAAAAATGGTGAAGACGACCACCAACTGGAATCTGGGGGGCAGGATGGGAAACTGGAAAGGTCACCTCGGCAAGGAACCCAGAGCTTCGTAGAAGCCCGCAGTCAGAGCTTTCTGTTGTCTTTGGGGCCACGGGAGCGTTTTCCGCCCCGGCGTTGATTACCCCAGTCTCTCTGAGGCTTAGGCTGGGGGGCTGATCCACCCCCAGAACGCCGCCCTCGACCACGAAAGGAGGAATAAGGAAGGGACTTGCCTTTCTTGTCAGAAAGTCCCTCCATAATGCGGTCCAGCTCAGCTCCGAAAAGAATGCCGGGTTCGTAAGGCATAGCACATAAGGTGTTCTTGGAAGAGTTGTCAACCTTCCAAGGTTTTAACCACAGAGGACGTCGTCCAGCGGAAGCCAGGGCCATAGACTTGGAGGCCAATTTAAGATGCTGGGTGGAAGCATCGCACAAAAAATCAACGGCCAGATTGGTCGTCTTGAAGGATGAAAGAATTTCATCCCTAGGAACCCCCTGGTCCAAATCCGACTGGATGTTAGAAAGGCGGGTCTTTAAAAAGTTTGCTACCTCTGAGCAAGCTATCGCCACTGATGCAGACGCAGAAGCAGTGGAGTAGGAGCGCCTCATGGCACAGTCAGCCTTCCGATCCATTGGATCCTGCAAGGAAGACCCATCCTCAGCAGGGACCACTGTCCTCTTGGACAGTTTGGCAACTGCCATGTCAACCTTAGGGACAGGGCCCCAGGAGGAAAGCTGAGATTCCTGTATAGGAAACATGGTCTTAAATCTTTTAGTTAAGACCGGACCCTTTTCTGGTTTTTTCCATTCCGTTCTAAGCATGGACAGAAGGGTATCATCCGCTTTAAAGACCCTAGGTCCCTTAGAGGCGGAGGTAGAGGCTTCCCCGGGATCAACATCTTGGTCCCCCGACCGGATGGATCTCAGAAGACGCTGGGTCTTTTCCAGCGGAAAGAAATAGGATGCAGCGACCTCCTCATCCGAAGAGGAGGACTTGGAATCTTCTCTCTCCTGATCCACAGACGTCTCCATTCTGGGAGGTGAAGAAGGTCTGGCGCGTTTCTGAGAGACAACGTGTTTCAGCTCCTCAATAGAGGCTTGCATGGCCGACATGTTAGAGGAGACCCACACATACATATCTTGGACTGTAGGCTCAGTCTGGTGGGAAGGTAGAGACTTAGCCCTACAAGGAGGGCACCTGGAAAATTCATAATTATCCTCAAGGGGAGTATTGCAGTCATGGCAAGAGAGGTGCTTGCGCTTGGCGGATCTTTTTGCCAAGCCTTCACGATCCCCTGAGCCCTCGGTCGACATATCTAGATAAATACGAGAGGAGGATTAGATAATGTAGCGGCAAGAAAAAAATTGCGGCTAGCTAAAATATAATTTAAAATACCCAAAGTTCTCAGCAAGAGACCAGGTAAGAGATAGAGATAGGGAAACAGTAGTATCCGCAAGGATGCACTACTAGACTCAAAAAGACAGGACTGTGGAAGTACCAACAGCTCTGCGCTCTAGGAGGCTGAAATGACAGCCTAGGGGGAGTTTAAATATCCCCCTGGCTGGTGCCAAAACAAGACTCCACCCACAAGGCGGAGTTACAGAGAGATAAAGAAATCTTGTCTTAAAAAACAGGAAAAAAAGGAACCCTAAGTTAGAGGGTTATAGAAAGAGGCTCCTCGCTCGGTTTCTCCGCATTATTAGCAAAAACGGCGCAAAAAAACGAGCCGGGAAGCGAAGAGAGAAACAGGAAGTGACGTCAGACGCCGCTGACGCACTTCCGGCCGGGGCCGCGATTGGAGTCGCGGCTCCGAGGTATAGAAGCAGATGGGCGCAACCATGCCCAAATTTGCAAGTAAGAAAAACCCCCCCTCCTACTCATATAACAGGAGTAAGGGGGTCACCATCTGTCCCACTGTCCGGGAGGACAGAAAAAAACACAATGGGGCAGAGGATGACCCTCTTACTTATACAGGGTGTTGTGGGTGTGTTTTCACTGATTGTTTAATTAGGTTCAATAAAACTTCCATCTGTCCTAACCAGTTCGCGGGGGGTGGAATACCCCATCTGTGCTACTGGTTAGGACGTAAGGGAATGAAAAAAACTGTACCACAATGGTAGTATTTGTACCTTAAAATGGTACCAATAAAACATCAATTTATCTCACAAAAAACCTCTTAGAAGGCTCCTTCAATGGGGCAAAATGATAAGTGTTTTTATACAAAAGTATTTAAAGTATATAAGTTTGATATTGTTGTAATCCTATAGACTCACAAAATAAAGTTCATGTTGTTTAAACTATATGGTACACAGTTAAAAAACAAAACCTACAAAACTAAAATACTCCCATAAATTAGGAATTGCTGATTCATTTTCTATTCCCCCATAAAATAATTAATAGTTTGAGTAATAAGGTTTAACAGTAAAGCAATAAAAGTAAATGATGCGTACCCCAAAAAGGTGGCAGTAGAATATATAACTTATTGAGCAAAAAACTAATGGTATTGTTTAATTAACATGGTATTGTTTAATTAACCCTTCTCAGTGCTGACATGGTAATTTTTGTGCTCTCACTGCTATAATGGTCACAGTACAGCCTATGTGTTACGCCATTGTACAGAAGAAAGTGAACTGGACTGAACAGGCTAGCTGTGCTTGACTGATTTACAGTTCAAGACTAAAGGGGGCATGGAGGAGAGGTTACTGAAGCACTGCTTGCAAAATACTATATGAGCAGAGAGGATCAGAGGAACAGTATCAAAGCAACGCAAAAGTATCCCTGTTCAAAGAAGTGAACTGCTGATGACTATAATGATGACTAATGTTTTTTTTTCTTTGAGGACACTGATCAATTAGTGAAGGCTGTACATTCCGCTCTAAATATGGAAGAGCCCAAGAAACCAAGGTCAATTCAAGATATTATGTTTGAGGGTCTTGATTCTAAAAATACAGACTATTTCCTATACAAAAAATTATCTCTAAAGTGATTCTTAAGGAATGGGGGAACCCTGACAAAAATACTTTTTTGCCTAAAGCTTTAAAGAGAAAATATTCGTTTGCTGACACTGAAACTAAAACTTGGGTTCACCCTCCAAAAATTGATGTGTCTATTTCCAAAATCTCTAGAAAGGGATCTCTTCCCTTTGAAGACCTTGGGACCCTTAAAGGAGTAGTCCAGTGGTGACCCAGTGGTGAACAACTTATCCCCTATCCTAAGGATAGGGGATAAGTTTCAAATCATGGGGGGTCCGACCGCTGGGGCCCCCTGCGATCTCCTGTACGGAGCCCCGACAGCCCGCGGGAAGGGTGGGTGTCGACCTCCGCACAAAGTGGCGACCGACACGCCCCCTAAATACAACTCTATTGCAGAGCCGAAGCGCCGCCTTCGGCAATCTCCGGCTCTGCCATGGAGATTTATTGAGGGGGCGTGTCGGCCGCCGCTTCATGCGGGGGTCGACACCCGCTATCTGGCCGGAGAGCCTGGCCCCCGTACAGAGAGATCGCAGGGGGCCCCAGCGGTCGGACCCCCCGCGATCTCAAACTTATCCCCTATCCTTAGGATAGGGGATAAGTTTTTCACCACTGGACTACCCCTTTAAGGATCCAATGGATAAAATAATGGACATGTTTCTTAAAAGAACATGGGAAGCTTCAGGGGCAGCTTTAAAACCTAATGAAGCAGGGACTTCTGTGGCCAGATCTGTTTTAATTTGGTTAGATCAGTTAGCCTTTAACATCTAAAAATAAAGTACCAAGGGAACAGCTCTTGTCTTCCATTCCCACTATCCGTAAGGGAGTAGCCTTCTTAGCTGACTCCACCTCAGATGCTCTAAGGTTATCTGCCCGTGCTGGGGCACTATCAAATTCAGCTAGAAGGGCGTTGTGGTCATAAAATTGGCCAGATGAGGTATCCTCAAAAAATACATTATGTGCCATCCCCTGTGAAGGAGAGCAGTTGTTTGGATCTGTCATTTCTCATATACTTGAAAAAGCAAATGATAGGAAGAAAGGGTTCCCTTTTGACTTTGGGTCCAGACATAAACCAGTCCTTTCGGTCCAGGGGGAGAGGTGGAGGCCAGAGTAGAGGAAGAGGTCAGTTGGGGCACTGGGAATTCTCCAAAAAGAATCATGGCCTCATGTTTAACCAACCACAAACCTCCTAAAAAAAACAGGGTCTCAATGACGGGGTCCTGCAAGTGGGTGGCAGACTGCAAAGTTTCTTTCCAGCATGGCAAAAAATAGCGGGCAGTTCCCAGGCTCTGGACATCATTCAGAATGGTCTGCGCTGGGAATTTTGCAGCCTTCCACACACTAACTTTGTCATAACCAAAAGTCCTTTGGGGTCAATAGGTCTGATCTCATTACAACAAGAGGTTTTTCTGTTAATGGAAAAAGGGGTTCTAGTACAGGTACCATCAGGTCAGGAGTGTCAGGGATTTTATTCTACACTATTCCTGGTTAAAAAAAACAACAACACCTTTTGGGTAATTATGGATCTAAAACCTCTAAACAGATTTTTAAAATACCAAAGATTCAAAATGGAAACACTGAGATCAACTGTAAATCTAATTACAAAAACTGTTTCATGGCCTCACTGGACTTAAAGGATGCCTACTTCCATGTACCCATACATCCGGACTTTCAAAAATACTTAAGAATTGCTGTGCACCTAGACCCCAACCTAATGCATCTTCAATTTTGTGTCCTTCCCTTTGACATCTCAGTAGCTCCAAGGATCTTCACAAAAGTAGTATCGGAGATGGCAGCACACATAAAGGAAGAAAAAGGAATATTCATCCCATATCTGGATGATTTTCTCCTGGTGGCGGGCTCAGCTTCAATGGTACAGTCTCTGGTTTCTTGCACCTTAGAAATTATAAAACTGGGCTGGCTAGTCAATTAGGAGAAGTCGTCTCCACCCTGAACCCAACAAAAGGCATTACTTTGGATTCTATACAGGAGAAATCCTTCCTTCCCCAGAGTAAAATTGATAAAATCGTTAATTTTGTGGAAGAAGTTATCAGTTCCCCTCAGATTACCATTAGGAAAGAAATGTCTTTACTAGGTTTGTTTACAGCCTCGTTTCCTGCTGTGCCCTGGGCTCAGTTTCATTCCCGCTGCCTTCAGGCTGAGCTTCTAAAAGTTTGGAAAGGGTCACCTGAAGATCTTGATAGATGTTTTATTCTGTCTCCTGAAACTCTAATGTCTCTCCTTTGGTGGTAGGATAGGAAAAAAAATATTGGATTGGAGGATTATGCACCCCACTATTGTTACAACTGATGCTAGTCATTGGGGTTGGGGAGCTCATGTTGGTAGCCAAAATTTTCAGGGGCCCTGGGAATCTTCCTTACAGTATGAGTTCTCTCAGTATGAGTATCTCTCAGAAAAATGTAAAAATTATTTCAGATTATTCAACTGTTGTGGCCCTTATAAATAGACAGGGCACAACTAAGAGCCCTCATCTGATGTCTCTCTCTTCCCAGGTCCTCTCCTTTGCAGAAAAAAAATTGGCGTCAATATCAGTGGTTCATCTAAACACCAGGGCAGACTATCTGAGCAGACATTGTCTCCATCAGGGAGAGTGGCACCTAAACAAGGACATATTCAGGAACGTGTGTACTTTGGGGCTACCCTCTGATAGATCTTTTTGCCATCAGAGAGAATTGCCAAGTGAAGCAGTTTCTCTCCCTGTCCCCCTCAGAGAACCCTACAGCAGTGGATGCCGTCCAAGTATTGCAAGTGGAGTCTGAGATATGCATTCCCTCCACTAGCATTAATACCGAGTTCTAAAAAAGATTCGGGAAGACAGGGCGAGGGTTATTCTCATAGCTCCATTCTGGCCCCGCAGGGCATGGTTTTCCTGCCTTTGGGAGATGTTATTAACAGACCCCTGGGTCTTACCGAAAAAGTTGTTTCAGGGTCCTATATTCCATCCAGATTCTCACAGTCTGCACCTAACAGCATGGAATTTGAAAAGGTAATTCTGAGAAACAAAGGTTTATCTGTCTCAATCATCTCAACATTACAATCAAGTTGGAAGCCTGTGACCTCGGCAATCTACTTCAAGATCTGGAAGGCTTACTTAAATTTTGTAAAACAATCCCTGGTGGACTTTGACATACCCAATATTGCATCAATCCTGGATTTTCTTCAAAAAGGTTTAGAAAAAGGACTTAAGTTAGCTACTCTCAAAGTACAAGTATCAGCCCTAGGATCTTTGTTCACTCAGTCTATACATCAATGGATTATAAGATTCTTTAAGGCAACAAAAAGACTCCAGATTCCAAAAATCCCTAAAACTCCTCCTTTGGGATTTAACTTTATTTCTTAACATATGTGGTGAACCCTTTGAGCCAGTTTCTTCTATTTCTATCAGAAACCTGACTTTGAAGACTGCTCTCCTGGTAGCTGTTACCTTTGCTTGTAGAGTAGGGGAAATAGCAAATTTTTCATGCCTTGAACCATACACTCTTATCCTAGATGACAGAATAGTTCTCAGAACTGACCCAGCGTTTTTGCCAAAAATGGTATCTAGTTTTCATTTATCCCAGAAGATAATCTTACCCTCAGTTTGTAGCAATCTGGCAAATGACAGGGAAAAATCCTTTCATATGCTGGATGTGAGGAGGTGTGTTCTTTCTTATTTGGAAAGAACTAAAGATTTTAGGAAAACAGACTTTTTGTCCAATTCTCTGGCCAGAATAAGGGTAACAGTGTTAGAAGTGACACCATAGCTAGATGGATTAGGGAAGCTAATTGTTTGTCATATGTCTCCCCTGGCCTTTCTCCTCCTGTTGGTCTCAAGTCTCACTCAATCCATGCAGTTGCATCCTCTTGGGCCAGGAGGAGAGGGGCCTCCATAGACCAAATCTGTAAGGCAGCCACCTGGTCGTCTCCCCACACTTCTTTTCACCACTATAGGTTGGACGTGGGGAACTGTTCTCATTTCTCCTTTGGTCGCAAGGTTCTCCAAACTGTTTTCCCACCCTAATCTTGGTCTCTGGTATTCTCGCAGGTGATGCTGTCATGGCGATGGGTAAAGCCGGTAATCACTCACCTGTAATTCTGTTTTCATGAGCCATGACAGCACCGCTGCATTTCTACCCTTTTGTTTTTCTAAATAGTTCTTTTTTTCACGGGTGCTTAGATCACTTGGGTGTAGCATATTAAAATTTATATATTCCTTTGTTCAATTATTATTATGACTGTTATTACTAACTAAGTAGGAAGGCTCTTCTAGGTCTCCGTAACTCACTGAGGATGGAAAGGCGAGGACTTCCTTTTATTCTCCAAGGTTTTCTGTCCCTAGGGGCAGAGTCCCTCTCTCAGGTGGTGCTGTCATGGCTCGTGAAAACAGAATTACCGGTGAGTAATTACCGTCTTTTTCCACCTACAGAGCTGTTTTAGGATTGATTTTTGCGCCATGAGCTGTCGTTTTTAACAGTACCACTTTTGTGTAGTTCTGTTTTTTTTATCACTTTTATTGCATTTTTTGGGATGTATTGTAACCAAAAATCAGCAATTTTGGCGTCTGGAATTATTGGGCATTTACACTGTTCACCGTGAAGGATCAGAAACATGATAATTTACTAGCTCGGACAATTAAGCACGCGGTTATACCAAATAGGTGTATTTTTTTGTACAGTGTTTTATTTAAAAAATGGGAAAAAGGGGGTGATTTTAATTTTTATTAGGGGGAGAGATTTTTTAAAATATTTTTTTATTTTTTTTTTAACCTTTTTTATACACATTTTTTGGGCCCCCTAGGGGCCTATCATAAGCCATCATCAGATGGCTTACATAGATCAATGTAATGCAATAGCTGCCTAAGTGAGCCCTAAGCAATCACAGAGCCAGGGAAGATGCCGAGGAGCAGGTAAGACCTCAGGCTTCCCTAGCAAACCATAGCGCCCCCCCACTATGTGGGCTATGTGACCACTAGATACCAGGGAATAGCAGCATTTAGTGATTAAACCAGTTAAATGACAGACCTCGGCGATCGCCGAAGTCCATCATTCCCGGCAGATGTCAGCTGCTGATAGCAGCGGACATCAGCCGGTCATGATGTGGACCCAACCCTCGGGCCACCATCATGTCCGCCCACCCGACCCATGATGTACATGTATGTCATGGGTCGGAAGAGGTTAACCTATATCAGTGGAGTGCCGATCTTACTGTGTAATGCGGTGCCATAGGCATAGCATTATATAGTAAATGCAATCTAATGATTGCATATAAAAGTCCCCTATATAAAATTATATAAACCCGCCTCTCCTAATAAAAAATCAAACTCCCCTTATGTTTCAATTTTACAATAAAAAAGAAAAAAAGGAAACAAATCACATATTTGGTATTGCCGCTTGAGTAAATGTCCAAACTATTGTTTATGATCCCACATGGTAAATGGCGTAAACATAAAAAAAATGCCAAACACCAAAAATACAGATTTTTAATCACATTATATATTGGAAAAAATTATAAAAAGCAACAAAAAGTCCCATCAAAACAATAATGGTATTAATAAAAACTGCAGATCACAGCGCAAAAAATTAGCCCTAATTCATCCCTGTATAAGGAAACATTTTAAAGTTATAGGGGTCAGAAAATTACAATTTTATGCACACCAATTTTGTAAAAAATGTAGCATTTTTTTAAATAATACAATAATAGAAAAACTATACAAATTGGGTATTGTATTAACCTACAGAATAAAGATAATATATAATTTGTACCATAAAGGGCACTGGGTATAAAACAAACGCCCAAAAGTTGTAAAATTGCAGTTTTCTTCTAAATTTTTGCCCGCAAATAATATTTTTTGTTGCATCATAAATTTTTTTATAGAAGGAAAGATGTGCAACAAAGTAAAACTGTTCATGCAAAAAACAAGCCCTCATATTTGTCTGTAGGAGAAAAAAATTAAAGAATTATGGATTTTAAAAGGAGAGGAGGAAAAACTAAAATGCAAAAATGAAAATTGGCCCAGTCCTTAAATGGTAACTCTCAAAAAAATGTTTTGCTATTGCATTCCTTATGGTAAATAAAAAATCTTTCTAATATACTTTGTTTAGCTAGGTGTCTCCCTACTTGTCCAGAGCACATTTTCCCCCATCTTTTCAACAGACTTTGGACTCCTGCTGGCTTGCCAGAAGTCCAAACACAGAAAATGCAGCCTAGAGTGCTAAGGGAGGGGGGTGTCCAGCCTTATCCAATCATAGCTCCTCTCATACTAAACTGCACACTGGCAGTTGGTAGTGTAATGGATTCAATATATATGATCATACATATATAGTACTCTGTCTCCCCTGCTTGGTCTGCCTTATGATTTAGCTGACTGGCTTGCGACCAATACACAATTCAGGTAAAAGTTCTTGCTCTGAGTCGTTTTGCCGAACCTGTCTTGAAGTGAAATCTGTTGCCCAGGTATGTGTTGTGTGTGTGTTCTCGAGAAGAGGGTTTGGGTCAGAGGGAAATTGAATAAGAAAGGACAGAAATAACTGCTGCTACAGATATTTCTGTTAGTTAGAGTATTAGTGGGTAGGTGCTGGACACCAGTAGTTCAAACAGCCACTGCAGTAAGGCGTGTCCTGAACAAACATGTATACAGGGAAATTTAACACAAGAGTTCCTTTGCCTATAAGACATTTCCGTGACCCATCCTGTCATAACTGTTCATGTGTGTGAATGGGATCCCAAGCACAGTCATTTAGAGATTGAGTTATGGAGAGCTAATAATCAACTCCAGTTAGTCTGTGAGAGAAGATATTACTAAATTTGGCAGGACGCCAGTAGTTTAACAGAGACACAGTGTATAGTTAGTGTCTCTGATACGTGCACGCTCACGGAATTTCTCTGATGATAAGACATCTCTGTGACTTGTCCTAGTGTGTATATTGTATGTTATATGTGTTATGTCATGTCATGTCCAAATTGTGTCTGTGGACTAATGTTAACAGTTTTCAGATGGGGGTTGGAGATTGCTTAAAGTGATTAGCCCAGGTTATTCGAGTGAACTGTTGGGACGTCACCCAATTCTACCAGAGTTGGAAGAGTTAGTGGTTTTTAGAATGTGCACTTTCCAATAGAGGATTGGGAGCAGGGACTATCTTTGGAAGAAATAGAAGGTAAAGCAAAAGAGAAAGGGAGTGAGCCAGTTAGGTGCCCCTGCCACCAGAGGTCTGTGAGGCGGAAGAACAGAATAGAGCAGCAGATCTGTTTGGGCTCCAGAGTAAGGATGGGACAGAAACATATGAAGCCAGAGAGGGGATTTTAGCATGTGATCTGTTCGCAGAGCGAGAGGGTGAAGAAAATGTGAAAAAGTTGGGTAAACTAATGAAAATATGTGATCTGCAACCAGTGATGGGAGGGAGGTCGCAGCCAGAAATGTGGCAGACATTTCTCAGAGAGAAGAAAGGATTATTAATTGATAATAATCTGTTGAAGATGGCAGAAGCATGGTTTAATACAATTAAATTTATGCACAAGGAAAATTGGTTAGAAAAAGAAATAGAATGGGGAGATAAGAAGGTATGTGTGTACCATAAATGTCTTAATGTTAATGAAATGCCCCCCAACCCCATCAATGTTTTAAGTCCGCCCCTGCCCTATAATGGCAAACCAGGGTGGATAAGTTTTAATTGTGGTGCTCAGAACGCCCCCTGGTGAGATACATGTTATAGTTGTGGTGGCCATAGGCAAAACCCAGTTTCCGACCCCAGTAATGACCTGAAAATACCTGCCGCTTACGTATCAGGAACTGGCAGCCATCTTGGTATACCTGGAAGTAAATGGTGCTCCCACTTCGGCCCCTTGGTCGCCATCTTGGGTCACCCAATACTCCTACTTCCGTCCCCACCCCTGGCAGCCATCTTGCTATACCCGGAAGGCCTACTCCCATGTATCCTACCTTGTTGCACCTACACCCATCCTCCCTCGATCTGTTAATGGGGGGGGGAGGAGCAATTCTTAGAGGAAAACAAGACCAATGTAGCTACCGGAGGCATAGAACCAGCCCTAATGCAGCCATCCCTAGTGGCCGGCTACGCTTCCACTCCCAGGGTTGCGCTCATAGCAGGTGCTCAAGCACCCGTGACCCGTTCCAAGCAGCAGGTCGACCTGATTGCACCCGGTCGCTTCTGCATGTTACCCTTTAATCCCGCCAGCCTTTCCGAGACCCTTATCAGAAATACCTTTTATACCCCGAGGCTGCTTGATGGACATGCACGGACCAATGCCCCTCCTGATGCTCCTACTATGTATGTTACTTTTAACACATCCCAAGCAACTACACTTTGTATCTCAACTCCCTGACCCAAAGAAACAACCAATGCCCTTTTACCGTAGGTTCAGGGAAATTCAACAATCTTACTCTGCTTCATTTAAGGATCTACAGAGCCTATGTCAGATTAAGGCTGGTGATGCTTACTGGCCGGTTATGGAACCGCATCTCCAGAAAGGACACTACCATGAGGAAAATACCTACCAGTCAGACACCTACTTCTGCGAACGCCTATTAAAATGGAACCAAGACAGATTAGCAGATCAAGCAACTAGTGTCCATGATATTATCCAAGACAAAGGTGAATCTGTTGAACAATACTATACCCGACTCAAGCAACTCTTTCATGATCTTGGATTTGACTCATCCAATAAATCACATTCACAAATGTTATCCTCTGCTTTTGTCAATGGCCTAAAAGATACGGTAAAGAAGGGCCTTGTTCTATCATGCCCAGAATACAGAGTGCTGACACTTGAAACACTCTTAGTGGCAAACGGCTTAGACTCTGGCCAAGCTCTCACCAAGAAACCTGCCCCTTTTATGATGAATGTGGATCTCCCCACCAACCGCCCGCCGCCAGGATGGTGCCAACCTGTAGTCTACTACAACTGGCAGAAGCCTGACCACTATAAATGTGACTGCAGATCCCCAAAAAGATCTGGACCCCACAAGGTCAATACTCAGCCAATTATTAATACCAACAACCCAATGGCCCCCATGGCACTCGAGCCCTCTGGATACTCTGGATAACATGGATGACTCTCTGGCTAAAGTGACATTACCCATTGAAGGGCACCCTACAACCTTTCTTATAGACACAGGTGCAGCCAGAAGTGTAATGAGGGCGAAAGACCTGCCAACTAAATCTTTCCTCTCAAATGTAGATGTGTCATATGTAGGGGTTGATGGTGTCCCCTGAACTAATCCCCTCACAAAGCCTTTCTGCATAGCCAACTTCCCCCTCTTACTGGCCAGATTTGTAGTTTCAGACACTTGTCCACTCAACCTGTTAGGAGCAGATGTTCTCTCCAGACCCCAAGCCTCCAACAAATTTAGCAAAGTTGGAACTGTATCCATCTCCTCCCCTCTGGAGATTGAGGATGTTTCTGCTCTATGCTCAATCCAGATCATGTTTGCACTCCATAAAACTCCCACCCCCACAATCCCATCAGATGTCCTTGCCCAAATACCAGTCAGTTTCTGGTCAACTGGTCCAGAAGACATTGGCAAACTTAACCCCTTAAGGACTCAGGGTTTTTCCGTTTTTGCACTTTCGTTTTTTCCTCCTTACCTTTTAAAAATCATAACCCTTTCAATTTTCCACCTAAAAATCCATATTATGGCTTATTTTTTGCGTCGCCAATTCTACTTTGCAGTGACATTAGTCATTTTACCCAAAAATGCACGGCGAAACGGAAAAAAAAATCATTGTGCGACAAAATCGAAAAAAAAACGCCATTTTGTAACTTTTGGGGGCTTTCGTTTCTACGCAGTGCATATTTCGGTAAAAATTACACCTTATCATTATTCTGTAGGTCCATACGGTTAAAATGATACCCTACTTATATAGGTTTGATTTTGTCGCACTTCTGGAAAAAATCATAACTACATGCAGGAAAATTTATACGTTTAAAAATGTCATCTTCTGACCCCTATAACTTTTTTATTTTTCCACGTATGGGGTGGTATGAGGACTCATTTTTTGCGCCGTGATCTGAAGTTTTTATCGGTATGATTTTTGTTTTGATCGGACTTTTTGATCACTTTTTATTCATTTTTTAATGATATAAAAAGTGACCAAAATACGCTTTTTTGGACTTTGGAATTTTTTTGCGCGTACGCCATTGACCGTACGGCTTAATTAATGATATATTTTTATAGTTCGGACATTTACGCACGCGGCGATACCACATATGTTTATTTTTATTTTTTTTACACTGTTTTATTTTTTTTATGGGAAAAGGGGGGTGATTCAAACTTTTATTAGGGAAGGGGTTAAATGACCTTTATTAACACTTTTTTTTTACATTTTTTTTGCAGTGTTATAGGTCCCATAGGGACCTATAACACTGCACACACTGATCTCAAATCCTGATCACTGGCGTGCATTAACACGCCTGTGATCAGCATTATCGGCGCTTGACTGCTCCTGCCTGGATCTCAGGCACGGAGCAGTCATTCGTCGATCGGACACCGGGGAGGCAGGTAAGAGCCCTCCCGGTGTCCGATCAGCTGTTCGGGACGCCGCGATTTCACCGCGGCGGTCCCGAACAGCCCGACTGAGCAGCCGGGTCACTTTCACTTTCACTTTAGAAGCGGCGGTCAGCTTTGACCGCCGCTTCTAAAGGGTTAATACCGCACATCGCCGCAATCGGCGATGTGTGGTATTAGCCGCGGGTCCCGGCCGTTGATTACCGCCGGGACCGACGCGATATGATGCGGGATCGCGGCGCGATCCCGCTTCATATCGCGGGAGCCGGCGCAGGACGTAAATATACGTCCTGCGTCGTTAAGGGGTTAAGGTCCCACCTGTCATGGTCACTCTAAAGCCAGGAGCCCCGCTAGCTGCCTAGAAAACCCCAGTACCCACTTAAGATTACCCAATCTGGGGCTATCTCTTAACAAGTCCAGACACTGTTCAGCAATGGGACTCTCATGCCATACACCTCCCCCTGCAACATGCCCCTATTCCCGGTCAAGAAAAAGACAGCCAAAGGGGAACCTGAGAAGTACAGGATGGTTCAAGATCTTAGAGCCGAGAAAGAAGCCACAGTACTAGACACCCCTATCGTCCCCAATCCCCATACTCTGCTGTCAAGGGTGCCCCCTACTGCAAAGTATTTCTCCATTGTCGACCTGATCAATGCCTTCTTTAGCTTACCTTTGGATCCCAGATGCTGGTATTTATTCGCCTTCACCCAAGAAGGACAGCAGTACACTTGGACTGGCAAGACATCTCAGACTACAGTGCTCACTCTTGATACCCCACAATGTCACCCTCCTAAGATGCAATGTTCTTTATCCCTCCACCCTGATTCCACTTCCTTAGGGGGTAAATGAAGGTGATGAAGAGGATAAAGGTGAAGAGGATCAGGGTAACCACTCCCATGATTGTTTTGAGCTGATGAAGGAGGAAACACACATTTGCCATCTGTAAGTGAAACTCCACTGCCCAATCCAGACCTCACCATCTTTGTGGATGGCTCGAGATTTACAGATGAGCATGGGAAATACCATACAAGATATGCTGTCATGACGGAAGATACAGTCCTAAAAGCAGTGGCCCTACTTCCTACTGTCTCTGCACAGGAAGCTTAACTTCAGGCCCTCATCATGTCATGCAAATTGGCAGAAGGCCAAACAGTGAATATATACACCAATTCCGCTTATGCGTTTGGCGCCACCCATAATTTTGGATTACTGTGGAAAACCAGAGGCTTCCTAACATTAGCAGGAACACCAGTAAAACACAGCATGGCAATCAAGGATCTGATGCATGCTTTACTCCTCCCAACTCAAGTGGCAGTTCTGAAAGTGAAGGCCTGAACTGACTGAACTCTAGGGAAGCAAAGGGCAACTACCTAGCAGACTCTGCGGCCAAGCAAGAAGCCAGAAACTCACAGGAAGTGAAAACACCCCAACGTTGGCCCTACAGACCCTACCAGTAGAAAAATCCCAGTTAATAGAACTACAAGAGGCAGCAAGCCCTGAAGAAAAGGACATATGGAAACTGAAAGGAGCTGTGTGGAATAGGAATGGCCTATTTGAAAATAACAGGAAGCCCTGTCTACCAAGAAGTATGTACCCAGCAGTGGTGCAGTGGGCACATGGAGCTGCCCACTTGTCAAAAACTCTCATGAATGCCCTAATTCTAAAGTACTACACATCACTATGAATTACACCACTAACAGACAACTAGTCTGTGCTATTTGTGCAAACTGCAACCCAGGCCGTATGGAGAAAACACCCCAGAAACACTTTGCCAGACCACAGTACCCATTTCAAAGAATACAGATTGACCAAGTAAAAATGCCAAAGAGCGGAAGATTTGAATACGCCCTTTTGGTGGTGGACATGTTCTCAGGGTGGCCGGAAGCCTATCCAACTACCAATATGACAGCCAAGACCACGGACAAGAAACTCCTCAATGAAATAGTATGTCGGTATGGAGTACCTGAAGTCATAGAAAGTAACCAAGGACCTGCTTTCACAGCTACAGTGGCAAAAGAAATCTGGTCTGCTTTAGGAGTCACTTTATCCTTTCATACTCCCTATCACCCCCAGAGCAGTGGAAAGGTTGAAAAAATGAATGGCACCCTTAAAACACGAATGTTGAAAATGTCCCAAGAAACTGGTCTACCTTGGTCCGATAGTCTACCCATTGCCCTCTATAGCGTCAGATACACCCCTGGAGGAGTGCATTTCTTATCCCCCTATGAGATTTTGTTTGGCATTGCTACAAGATTAGGGTGATACTATCCTCAGCAGTTACAAGCACAGTCTGATGCACTAACTAATTACGTGGGAAGGAGTTGACTGAAATACATGCCCGAGTGTTTTCTTCTTTTCCAGATCCTGAAGAAGTTGCTGGGACTCACAAGCCATTGCCTGGTGATTGGGTACTAGTGGAAAAGTTTGTGAGAAATAACCCTTTTGAGCCCAGATTTCATGGTCCATTCCAAGTTCTGCTGACTACTTCCACTTCAGTCAAAGGGGAAGGGAAGAACACTTGGATCTGGATCCAAGCTTCCCACTGCAAGTAGTTGCCAATGCCAGAAGACAAAAGAACCAGTCCAAAACCAATCATGAAGATCATACATATCCTTTGTCTAGTATCAATGGCACTAGGCGGCTCATAGATAGCCATAACTGTGAAAAAGGGATTAATTTGGTTCTGGTTTAATTCAGTAAATACCACTGTAGCCACATATGTTTTTGATGCATGTGCAATGTTAACTTGCCCAAGAGGAGCCAATCAATGGAAGTGGTGTCATGAAGGAAATGGGGGGGGGGGGGGTTGTGTGTCACTGGCGGCCAATTGGGAGAAGATTGTAACTCCTGGTCTGCTGCTGCCTGGAATTCTGGGCCCCCACGGGGTTACAAACCTGAACAGTCCACAGCTACAGACAGCAAGGACAAGGAAGGTAGACCTTTGTTAAACCGCATGAAGTTGGTTAAAACAGGCCCCGGTATGCGGCTAACACTAACCATTCAGAATCCAGTCCCTAGTGATGCAGGGACTTATGTCCTTGGTTGGTGGTTTGGAGAGACTAACCAAGATCACCAGAAAAAGTTTGAAATTAAGGGGAATGGAGAGACCCTAATGTACCTCTAATCCATTCTATAGAACAACATGTTCAGTCCTACATGAAAATGGTAGCTATAGCAAATCCCACCTTCGTAGACACCATGGCCATAGAAACAGGATATTCAGATGTTAACCTTTGGCTTGAGTGGATACAGCAGGGAGGAGTAACAAAACTAACTGTTATGTTTGTGTAAGTGCCAGGCCTCATCTAGGTACAGTCCCATTATATATTCCAGAACAAACAGAGGAATGCTTCCTCAGCCTATATACCGATAGCTCCACAAATCACACAAATTGTGAATGGTGGAAGAGGGAATATTTTATAACCACCAAAACCCCTAAACCGTAAGAAGGTATCACCATCTACCCTGGGAACTATACTTGCTATTCCATTTCAGGTAACCAAGGCAGAGTCATGGGAAACATTACAGATTGTTGCTGTTCCTCATATCAAGTTATAGATAAAGACAAACTACAATGCCAAGTCCAGTCTCTGGTGATATTGTACTGGTTGTGTGGAGAAATGAAGCTTAGAACATGGTTAGAAGGAAACTTGACTGGAGAATGCACATTGGCTAAAGTCATTATGCCTGTTTATATCTTTAACAATGAACCATTAGCAGAACAAGAAACTCACCATAGGAACAGGCGAGTAGTCCCTTAACGGAGCCTTTACCCCATATGTATATTGATGCCATTGGAGTCCCAAGGGGGGTCCCAGATGAGTTTAAGTCTAGAGACCAAGTAAAAGCAGGATTTGAATATTTCCTACTACCCCTACTCACCATAAATAATAATGTAAACTGGATTAATTATATCTAGTAAAATCAGCGAAGATTTATAAACTTTTCAATAGAAGCCTTCAAAGAACAGGCTGAACAGCTTAGCGCCACATCTACTATGACGTTTCAAAATCGGAATGTCTTAGATATGATCTTAGCCGAGAAAGGAGGGATATGTAAAATGTTTGGGGATACCTGTTTACATACATCCCAGATAACTTAGGGCCCAACGGTAAGGTAACCATAGCCATAAAAAAGTTAGCCTTTCATTGGAACTTAAAAGAAATTCTGGAGTGTCAGACCCTTGGGACCAAGATTTTAAAGGAATGGGGGTTGGCAAAAGTTGATTCAAATAGGAATAACACTTCTAACAATTCTTATCATCCTTGCATTTATCACCAGTTGTGTGCTACCATGTCTGAAGAAGATGTGTGAAAAAGCCATGGACAATGCTACTCCTATGATGATGAACCTCGACTGTGAAGAATACCATGATGGACCATATACCCCATTACAGAAATTCCCAAATACAGAATCATTGTATATGTAAGGGACAGCATCTGAAAATATATGTACAAAGGCTGTGGCAAGGGGGGTCATAAAAAAGCCACAACCAATCTAACATACAGCCAGAAGAAAAAGAGTTGGAGAAGTACATAGGACAGATGAGATAGGACTACATGTTAGGGAAATAATGTAAAAATAGCCATTTTAAAGGGGGAAATTGTAATGGATTTAATCTATATAATCATAAAAATATATTTTAATTGGTATAAAATGTCCTATTTTACATCTGCTTAGTTCTTTTTCTCAATACTAGCTGACCTGACAGAAACCATCCTTTCCCCCACCAGTGGGGCCTTGAACTGTTTGCAGAGAGATAAAGGTGATGTCAAACTGACATTTGGATATTTGGGGAGAAGAACAAAGTTAATAATTGCTTAGCACATAGGAGCAAAACAAGTCAAACTTGCACATGACAAAACTATTTACACGCAGACTATACACACACATCACTAATAATGTACCTGGGGGTGGAGCAGAGGGAGGGGTTGGAATAGTTAATAGGGATAGGCATCATAGGAAAATAACATACAGCATTGAATTGCATGTTGACTAATGCCAGAAGTCTGTCCAATAAAAATGATGAACTGGAGTTGAAAATTTCTAAGGAGGATTATGACATAGTGGATATAACAGAGACTTGGTTGGACGATAGCTGTGACTGGGCAGTCAACATACAGGGTTATAGTCTATTCAGGAAGGATTGGACAAAACGGAAAGGGGGAGGACTTTGTCTTTATGTAAAGTCCAGTCTGAAGGCTGCACTGCGGGAGGATATTTGGGAGGGAAACGATAATGTGGAGTCACTATGGGTAGAAATGTATGGAGATAAAAGAAAAATTCTGATATGGTTTTGCTATAAGCCACCAAACATAATGGAAGAGGCAGAAGATCGATTACTAAGGCAAATAAACAAGGCAGCAAATCAGAATGTGCTGATAATAATGGGGGACTTTAACTATCCTGATATAAACTGGGAGACAGAGTCCTGTGAATCTCATAAAGGAAACAGGTTTATGACTATAGCTAAAGACAATTATCTGTCCCAAATGGTGCAGGGCCCAACCAGAGGGGGCGCCCTACTAGACTTAATATTGACCAACGTACCTGACAGAGTAATTAATGTGCATGTAGAAGGACACCTAGGAAATAGTGATCATAATATAATACATTATAAATTGTTCTTCAATAAGGGAATCTCTTGAGGGGCCACAAAAACAATGAACTTTAGGAAGGCAACGTTAGATCAACTCAGCCCTTAACAATATAAAATAGGATAATGTCCTCAAAAAGAACAATTCTGACACTAAATGGGAGACTTAAAAATATCTTAAATTCTCACTGTAAGATGTATATACCTTATGGGAATAAAAGGGTCAGGAATAAAAGAAAACCAATATGGATGAATAAAAATGTTAAGGGTGCAATAAATGACAAAAATAAAGCATTTAAACTACTAAAACAGGACAACAGTGAAGAAGCATTAAAAAGCTATAGAGAAAAATGCAAAATATGTAAAACAACCAGAAAGACTCATTGCCAAAGAGAGTAAAACTAATCCCAAAATGTTCTTTAACTATATAAATAGCAAAAAGGTCAAAAATGAATGTGTTGGCCCTTTAAAAAATGATGAGGAAGAAATTATAAACGGGGATAAGGAAAAAGCAAATATATTAAACAAATTCTTCTCAACTGTGTTCACAGAGGAAAATGAAATGCCAGGTGACATACAGCGAGATAAGGTAAACTTCCCAGTACAGGTCACCTGTCTAACCCAGGAAGAAGTACAGTGCCGCCTACAAAAAATCAAAATAGACAAATCACCAGGTCCAGATGGCATTCACCCACGTGTTCTAAAGAAATTAAGTAATATAATAGACAGACCCCTATTTTTAATATTCAGGGACTCTATAGTGACAGGGACTGTTCCCCAGGACTGGCGCATGGCAAATGTGGTGCCAATATTTAAAAAGGGGTCAAAAGGTGACCCCGGGAATTATAGACCTGTTAGTTTAACCTCCGTTGTATGTAACTTGTTTGAGGGTTTTCTAAGAGATGCTATTTTGAAATATCTTGATAAAAATAAATGTATGACTCCATATCAGCATGGCTTTATGAGGGATCGGTCCTGTCAAACTAACCTGATCAGCTTTTATGAGGAGGTGAGCTCCAGACTTGACCAAGGGCAATCGCTGGATGTCGTATATCTGGATTTTTCCAAAGCATTTGATACGGTTCCACATAAAATGTTGGTGCATAAAATCAGAGGGATTGGGCTGAGGGAGAATGTGTGTAAGTGGGTAAGTAACTGGCTCAGTGATAGGAAACAGAGAGGGGTTATTAATGGTACTTATTCTGATTGAGTGACTGTTACTAGTGGGGTACCACAGGGGTCAGTCTTGTGTCCTGTTCTATTTAATATATTTATTAATGACCTTATAGGGGTTGAATAGTAAAGTAGCAATCTTTGCAGATGATACTAAACTCTGTAAAGTGGTAAACACTATAGAGGACAGTGCACTGTTACAAATGGATCTGGATAGGTTGGAAGTTTGGGCTGGGAAGTGGCAGATGAGGTTCAACACTGATAAATGTAAGGTAATGCACATGGGGAAGAAAAATCCGGGCTGGGATTATGTATTAAATGGGAGAACACTTGGGACGACTTACATGGAAAAGGACTTGGGAGTCTTAGTTAACAGTAAATTTAGCTGTAGTGACCAGTGTCGGGCAGCTGCTGCCAAGGCTAATGAAATCATGGGGTGCATCAATAGGGGCATAAATGTCCACGACAAGGAAATAATTCTACCATTGTACAAATCACTAGTCAGACCACACATGGAATACTGTGTACAGTAATGGGCACCAGTGTACAAGAAAGATATAGTGGAGCTGGAGAGGGTTCAAAGATGGGCAACCAGGGTAATACGGGGAATGGGAGGACTACAGTACCCAGAAAGATTATCAGAATTAGGGTTATTTAGTTTAGAAAAAAGAAGGCTTAGGGGCGACTTAACAACTATGTATAAATATATCAGGTGACCATACAGAGATCTCTCCCATGATCTATTCATACCCAGGACTATATCTATAACAAGGGGGCATCCTCTACGTTTAGAGGAAAGAAGGTTTCTACACCAACACAGAGGGGGGTTCTTTACTGTAAGAGCAGTGAGACTATGGAACTCTCTGCCAGAGAAGTTGGTCATGGTGAACTCTGTAAAAGAGTTCAAAAAGGGGCTGGATGCATTTTTGGAGAATAATAACATTGCTGGTTATGTATTCTAGATTTATAGGGACAGAACGTTGATCCAGGGATTTATTCTGACTGCCATATTTGTAGTCAGGAAGGAATTTTTACCTCTAATGTGAGTTTTTTTTGCCTTCCTCTGGATCAACTCAACTCAGTAGGGACTTATTAGGGGTATAGGTTGAACTTGATGGACTCTGGTCTTTATTCAACCTTATGAACTATGTTACTATGTTACTAATAATTAATCGATAATGTGGGTGGTAATTTATGTTAATTCTGAAGTCTATATAAAACCCTGTGGAATGTTGTAATAAGGAAAGAAAGAATTTCTGTACTGAACAAACGTGTCAGTGTGTTATTCACTTCGATGCATGCATCAACTATTATTTCATTTGGATGGGAACAGATATCCACTAGGTCCTGAAAGAGAGTTCTACTTCAGTAGCAGTGCGAGTAGGAAGTTCTCCCCTGTATGGCTCAGAGGCTGAGCAGAAATTACAGAGCAATATCAAGGTAGAACACAAAAAATAATACAAATAAAGGCAGAGAGTGGTTTATCATGATGGGGGCAGTAAACTGGGAGGATTATAACATTTGACAGAGAAAAAAGAATGTTGGTTGGGAGCTCTACATAAAACAAAACCTAAACCGAGGATACTGTGATACGCATTACTCAAATACAAATTGTAACAGTCCTGCTAGGTTGAGGTTAAGAGAGAAGATCAGGAAGAAAAATGAGAAGAAAGAAAATATGTCCAATAAATTACAATTTATTATACACTTAATATACAATATAATGTCTTCTGCAGGGCCCTTGCATCAGACATAGGATAGTAAATGAAAAAATATTAAATTAACAAAAAAGTTAATAAAAAATTGTATGAGAGATTGCTTTCCATTGGCATAAGGTCTCACTAGGAGGACTGGAGATGTGAATTTAAAGTCCTTCTACCATATATAGTAACAGGATGATGTCTTTTCATTATAATGTTTGATCACTCACGATGTGGCAGCGTTATTTTAATGCAATGGCTCTGTCAGTGCCGTGCCGTACTACAGACAGGAGATTAATGTCAGTGGGTGCCGGCAGGTGCACTCAGCAGCGCTGTAGTACCCCAATTTAGTCCCACTGTACCCTGACGCCGCAGGGCTACGTGCAATGATGATCTTGAGTGGGATGGGGATCGGATGTAAGTGCTGCGCAGGTGCACTATGCAGCACTGGAGTCCCCTTATTGTGGTCCCACTTTTACCCGGTGGCACAGGGATATTGTGACAATAGTTCCAGGTGCCTCTTACCAGTATTGTCGGTATCGAGTAAGTCTCCTCGGGGTAAGCTTCTATTTTGGCTGGCAAGATGCTTTGTGGAGCGCACTCTCTGCTTCTTTCGCGGTGGGGATTGAAGTGGTGTATATCCTCCTTATTATGCCAGAGATGAAATGCAACTATATAGATATATATATATATGACTGGGCTAGACGTGTTTCGGGGAGCCAGGTCCCCTTTTTCAATAGCTGATGGTTTTAGTGGTATATTCTATTCTATACCACTAACATCATCAGCTATTGAAAAAGGGGACCTGGCTCCCTGAAACGTGTCTAGCCCAGTTATATATCTAGTTGCATTTCATTCATTATAGTGAAAAGACATCATCCTGTTACTACATATGGTGGAAGGACTTTAAATTCACATCTCCAGCCCTCCTAGTGAGACCTTATGCCAATTGGAAGCAATCTTCCATACAATTTTTAAATTACTTTTTAGTAATATTTTTTCATTTACTATCCTATGTCTGATGTAAGGGCCCTGCAGAAAACATTATATTGTATTTTAAGTGTATAATAAACTGTAATTTATTGGAAATATTTTCTCCCGTCTCATTTTCTTCCTGATCTTCTCTCTTTACCTCAACCCAGCAGGGCTGTTACAATTTTTTTTTGACACATTTTAAGCAGATTTATGATGCATTCATTATAGCACTATTACTTGTGTTTTTCTTAGATATTTATTATCTATTTTATTTGATATTCTGGACTTATTTAATGGAATATTGAACACTTATTGCTCTATAGTGTTTAATAGGACTGTCAATTTTAATTTATGTTGTACCATTAGTACAAATAGCAAGTAGAAACAGTTGCTCTGGGAGGTGACAGATGGATATTTTAGTGTAAAATAATTACATTGTTATTTTTAAGGAAATACACATGTATGGCCAGTCTAGTGGTAATCATCCTAGCTATGTTACTACGGTTCATTTTTTGCTTTGATACATAAAATTTCGTAGTCTTCATGCAGTGATATAGAAATGTAATTACCTTGGAACGCCTGTTGAGTCTGGAAATTGCTCTACCTCCAGGACACTCAGGAAAGAGAACTAATGCACATAAGGAATCATTTACAAATAATCACTTGAGTATATTTCTTTCAAATGCCTAGGTTTTTTTTTTTTTTTTTTGGACAGTTAGCTATATTTTATTTTCTAGGACATAACTTTGAGCAGTAACATGACAGATGTGATGTTAAAATTGTGTAAATTATTTCACAGGTCAGTGAGGTTTGAATCTTGCAAAAGTGGAAGGTAATAATACACAAAACCAATGTAAATTCTGTATTCAGAAACCTTGTACAGCATGAAGGGGAGAGCTTCTGAAATTTCTATTTTGCCATTTATAAACTTGCCAGTTCTTTGATAGCTATTTAAGTGTATCAAATATGTACTTTAAAGAGAATATGTTATCATTCACACTAACCTATTTGTATAGGCTTGTACTGTGGGTGACACTGATGAAAATGATACTTACCTTTCCCCGATCCGTACCTCCATTACGGAGATATTATTTGCTTTCTTGATATGCTAACCAGGAGGTTCCCAAAACACCCCCACCCTTTGTAAACTGTGATGTCAGTCTTCAATCTTTATAATAAGTGGCTCCTCCAGCACCGGCAGTACAAGCCTATACAAAGAGGTTAGTGCGGGTGATGCTGATGGCAGATTCCCTTTAAAAAAAACTTTTTTGCAGAATCAAAAGATTAACCCCTTCCCTCCCTAAGACGTATGGTTACATCCTGGAAAGGGGGAGCAGCTACGGAGTGGGATTGTGATGGCTGGAATCAACAATGCTGAATGACCCAGCCTGGAGGTGGCGGCAGCATGAGGAGACCATATAGTGGCTGAATGACACAGCCTGGAGGTGGCATCAGCATGAGGAGAACATATGGTGACAGAATGAGACAGCCTGGAGCTGGCATCAGCATGAGGAGAACATATGGTGGCAGAATGAGACAGCCTGGAGCTGGCATCAGCATGAGGAGAACATATGGCGGCAGAATGAGAGCCTGAACTCTAAGACAACAGAATCAAGTCGCATGAGTGGACGTTCTGCCGTAAACCGCCATATAGTAGTAGTTAAAACTGCGATGCAACCTATTTTGCAAGTAAGAAGTCCACCCTCATCACTCACCCCTCATCACTGCCCCTACTTTCCCCACACCCCTGTCCCCATCCCCATCGAGGGTGGTTAGTTAGGTAGTCAGGGAAGGTTCTAGTGGGCCTACATAGCAAGAGCCACCCTAAGTGCAGGTCTGGATGTAGAGGATGACAGGAGGTACGAGCACTACGGTACCACCCTTTTAAGTGGGTCCATGCCATCTAGGGCGAGTGAAATATATATAGGGTATATTAGGGTTAGTATAGGTAGAGAACAAAATCTCCCCATATTGCAACCTTAATCATAGGGTTTATCCTATCTGCAGGGATTTTCTCTAGAACCCAACACCATCGGTTTGGCATTATTAATTTTAACTATCTTTTAGGGTCCCCTACATTCAATTCGTTATGTCATCCATGTAATTGCTGGTGATCTTTTCGGTCCTACTCAGGGTTAAACTGTTGCTGTCCCAGATAGAGCTTTATACTATCTGTACACCCTGGATATGAACTATCCTGTTGGTTCTATTTAAGGTCAACTATGTTATAGATTTTTCTCTCAGTATTGGATATCTGGCTCTTCATGTAAATCCCAGATAGTCAGAATAGGAGTAGTATGCTTTTAGATTGTGACTGGGTATACGTTGCTATATCCCTTTATGAGCATATTGATAGGGACGGTCTCATACATACAGGGTTAAACATGATCCCTGGTCCCTATTTCTACAATAATGTATTAACCAGAGAATTTGCTTATTCCACGTTCAAAGCTCGGATTTACCATTTCTCCCACATATATGCTATTACAACCTTGATAAACTGGCTGGAAATCAATGATTTTGATGTCTTTATATACTTGTCACGGATCACTCACGCCGACAACATGATGGATGGGGTTTTCACTCTGGACTCTCTCTCCCTGTGCGGTGTCATGAGGGGCGGAGTTGTAGGTGGGTATTGTAGTGATCATGTGATCATAAGCACGCAGCTCCGGTAACACGGCGGGAGTGCTGCCACTGCAGCGTCGGCATCCTGGTCTCTTTACTTGTAAGTAACTCTATATGCCTGTAGATTAGAAAGTGGAGTTACTATTAGCGTAGTATACTAAGTCTACCTCTGGTACATTTCACTGTAGGTATCGCCGTCAATCAGGTTCTCCCCCGGGGTCATGTGAGTATATATATATGAACGTACGGACCTTACGTGCCATCTTTGGGGTAAGCTAAATTTAATGAAAGCAGCAATGTTTCTTCTGTCTCTTCCCCATATCCTTATAGGTCCCTTGGAAACTCTGCATACCCCAGTGTGAATATGTATATACTTGTGGGAGCAGACACTACGGTGCTACAAATATGACTGGTCTGATGGATTTAGGGGTCCATCACCTTGCTGATTCTTATATATGTAAATCCAGGTGTTAACTGCATAGGATATAATATTGACTCCCACAGGTCCCTCTATGTTTCCCCTGAGGAAGCAGGTGTCTTATAGATATTTTACTTAGACACTTGCAGAAACGCGTCGGAACTGGGAATCCTGTGTATACTTTATATGCAATAATGATCTATGTTAACAGTCCCTTGATTGTATGAGTAATTATAAGAATGACCCCTACTGTCTAGTTCTGGACCGCTGAATGCGGGTCAGTTGCAGCGTTTGTCCCTAGGTAGACTGTGTTGTGTGCATATATTTAATTTTCTTTGGTACATTTTTTTGGTATCCACATTATTATTTAATTGGTGTATTTTACAATTTATACTAGTAAAAGTTGAGTTTTAGACGCACCTTTTTCGCCCTAGTGGAACTCTATATTCCGCTTGTCACAGATAAATACCACGGGTCATCCCTCTAACCTTAAAATTGTTGCTCTCACGAAAACATCTCGAAGCTTCTCACAACAGGATTTGTCATCACAGATAGACATGAAGCATCCTGACGTGTCTGAAAACGAAGAACATGATCTAACATGGTCCCAACCTCCGCACCAGTTGTTTACTAAAGATTTGAAAGGCCTGGGAATGGAGCCCAAACAACAAAGGTCCTCCAGAGATTCGGCCCAATAAGCTAAATGATCACTGTCTATGATGACCAATTGGGACATAGGTCCTCCTGGAACTCCAAACTCCCCTCAGAGGAAAAGAGTAGATAAATCCTCATGGTATCCTAACTCTTCCCATTCAGATCTGGATAACCTGCCTTTGGAGGAAGAGAATGATTGGCAAAACTATCTAAAACATCTTCCCACTAAACAGGACTTTCATGTTTTCTTAAGAGAAGTCAAAGATACTCTAAAATCTGAACTATTGACGGTCCCACAAGACTTAAAAGGGGTGGCACACAGAGTAGATAATCTAGAAGAAGAACATGACAATATTCGCAATTATATCTCATCTCTTCAATCTACGGTCACGGTGCAACATCAAAGCCGTTGTAACTATCAACGTCACTTAGAAGACTAAGAAAACAGAGGACGACACCACAATATAAGAGTCAGAGGACTTCCCAAAGCCTTGCAGGACAAAGACCTGAAAATCACCCTGGAAGCGATATTCAACATGGTACTTAAAGCTCTGCCATCTAACAAAATTTAACTTGATAGGGCGCATTGTGCATTGAAACCTAAAGGATCCTATCCAACATCAAGGGATGTTATCTGTTGCGTAACTGATTATACTGCAAAGGAGGAAATAATGGCGGAAGCCTGCAACATGAGATCAATTGATTTTGACGGAGCTAACATCCAACTTATGCCTGATCTTTCTTGGGTCACGTTACAGCAATGTAGACTACTGAAACCATTACTTCAAAGCTTGAGAGAAAGAGACATTGTCTACAGGTGGGGATATCTGTTTAGGCCATGAAAACATCCCAAGATTTGTAACCATTTTGTACAGCATTGGACATTCATATCCCGGAATTACCGAACTGGGAATTACTACCACCTCCGCCATCTCCACCTCCCATATGGTCCAAAGTGAGCTCTCAGAAGAATCGAAATGTACATAACCAGACTCCATCCCGTCGCAGACCTCCAAGCAATGACTTTGCTACCTGAGTGGTTATCACTTTATTTCTTCTCCCTGATAACTCTTCATTGAGAAAATATTAGATGTGAGACTCAGTGAAGTCCTTATGTCAGTTTAGGCCAGTTTGTTAAATAAACTTAAATCCACACTCCTCATAGGTGGAGATAACGTACCATTTTCACTCTCTATGGACAGACAATCTGTTTTACATTGCTCACCTTCCCCATCGGCTATACATCTGTCAACAGAATTTTGCAAATTAATCAGGAAATTCAATTTGTTTGACCTTTGGAGAATTTGCAACAATAATAGTAAAGAGTTTACTTTTTTTCCCACCCCCCATTCCACTCCGTCCTGTATTGACATGTTTTTTGGGGGAATCTTTTGAGCCTCTGACTTGCAGAGGGGGCCAAAATCCACCCCATTACGTGGTCGGATCATGCCCCGGTGACCCTAGATCTTAAACCCTTTTCTACTCCTCTACAGAAATGTCATTGGAAGCTTAATTAATTCCTATAAAAAAAAAGGAGGAATATAGAGATTCTCTTCTTGCGTGTATTAGGGAATATTTTGAGAGGAATGTAGGTTCGGTAAACTCTACTTCCATACTGTGGGAGGCCCATAAGGTGGTTCTCAGGGGACGCTGCAATTCTCTCATGTCACAGTTGAAAACCAATGCCATGAAAGACTCTTTAGACCTAAAAAAGAAATTGCTTTTGTTGGAGGAAAGAATGTCCTCATATCCTTCCATGCGAACGCTCATGCAAATAGTACTCACTCCCAACCGTCTAAAGGACTTAGAAATAGGTAAGATAGAAAAACTTTTGGTTTATACAAAACACACTTACTACTCTAAAGCTAATAAACCCCACTCCCTATTAGCATCACAATAAAATTCCCAGAAAAGGCAATGTGCCCCGTTCTCAGTTTAAAACTGCAGTGGTCAGATTGTCTATGACCCAAACCATATTGCTATGACCTTTCATGATTATTACTCCAAACTATATCAGCCCACATTTATCATTGTAGGTGTAAGTGAAGCATTTTTTTAAACCCTTTTTTGTGTGCTGATAATGTGTAGGAGCACTAAATGTATTAAATGGTCACAGAGCATTTGATAAATTTTGTGCTGGTCACATTTTTTGAAATTTCTCTCTTCACATACACTAAAAAGCTACGCCAAGTCTGGGATGGTGTCGTTTTAGACACTGTTCAGTGGCTTTGTGCCTTTTTTGCGCCTTTTTACAAAAAGGCGCAGTTCATAAATTTCAGTCCACGGCATACGCTGAATTGAAAAGCGTGTACTGCTACTCCAAAACATCTGGAATGACTAAAATATTCTACCACCAAAAGGCGCAATATTACACACAGTGCGCCAAAATAGCACCTTTTGTACGGAGAAAAAAAGGTGTAAACTCATTGATAAATGTCGGCCATAATCTTCCCTCTCAATTACCTTTAGATCAAATGCTTAGGGATTCTTTATTGAGAGAATACCTGGATGCATGTAGTCTTCCGCAGATGTCAGCCTCAGACTTACGCATGCTGAACTAAAATATATGGAGGGAGGAGTTGTTGGAGACAATCCAGATGTCGCCTAACGGTAAATCTCCAGGACTTGACGGACTCCCATATCTGTACTATATGTCCTTTAGTGAGATCCTCGCCCCCCATCTTTTGTCTCTGTATAACTCCTTCCTTAATAACACTGCAGTCCCCCCCCCCATGCTATGGAATCATACATAACTGTTATTCCTAAACAAGTAAAGAACTATTCTGAATGTGTGAGTTACAGACAAATCTCTCTCTTAAACTCCAACCTCAAGATATTTACAAACATTTTAGCCAACAGATTAAGCAATATTCTCCCCTCCATAATAAATAAAGACAAGGTGGGCTTCATTCTCCACAGACAGGCCAGAGACAACACTAGGTGAACTATAGATGTAATAGACATTATAAATAAGTCTGAATCCTCAGGGCTTCTGCTAAGATTAGATGCAGAGAAAGCATTTGATTGTTTAAGCTGGCCCTTTATGCTGGTGACGGTTCGGGCCTATGGTGTCTCTGGTCCTATTCTGTCAGCTATATCTCACCTTTACTCATTACCGACTGCTCAAATCAGACTTCGCCATGTCACCTAAATATTCATTCACAACAGAACCAGACAAGGGTGCTCATTATCGCCACTCCTATTCATCATGTGTATTGAACCACTAGCAGCCCAAATCAGACGATGTACAGATATTAGGGGGGTGGTGGTTAGAGACAGAGAATTTAAGATATCATTATTTGCAGACGACGTCCTATTGACTCTCTCTAGTCCATTACTCCTTACCTTCCATACACTCTACTTTAGCACTATATGGTCCAATGTCTGGATATAAAGTAAGCAATACTAAAACAGAAGCCCTACCTATTAATATTAAAAAGGTCGATCTGAACGTTCTCAAATCAAACTACCAATATAGATGGCAAGACAACTCTCTTAATTATTTGGGAGTTTGTTTAACTTCCAAGTTTAATACATTATATAAATCTAATTTCCCACAGTTTTTCCAGGGTATTAAGATATTATCAAAGTGGACACCACTTCCTTTGTCCCTTCTTGGTAGAATCACGGCACTTAAGATGTCTGTTTTACCTAAATTCTTATATATGCTGGAAACACTTCCTATCCCGATCCCATTAATGGCCCGTAGGAAATTTCAATCCCTATTACTTGGCTCTGTATGGAAGGGAGGGAGACATAGAATAGCTGCCTCAGTTCTTACAGAAAAAAAAAAAAACATGAAGGCTTGGCTTTGCCAGATGTCCTCAATTATTATTATGCTGTTCATCTTAGAAGAATACCTTCATGGATGCAGTTTTTGGCGTACAACAAATGGACCGAGTTAGTAAAACTGTGGATAACTCCCTTGCATTCGTATGCCCTAATTTGGTCCACAATTCCCCGTGTTTTGCCTAGAAACTTATTGGGGCCCATGAAATTAACCATTAACATTTGGAGAATTGCTTCTACGAAATATCCCTTGAAATCTCCCTTGTCCGCACTAATGCCCTTTGTATTTAATCCCCACTTCCTAGATAGTGGAGATACAGACTTGATATCCCCCTGGATCTCTGCCAAATGTTTCCATTTGGCAGATCTGACTAACCCTGTAACACGTACCCTTCTGCCTTTGCAACACCTTAGGGAAAGGTTTAATCTCCCCAGAGAGTCGGAGGTTTTCTATAATACAATTATACAACACTCTGGTCTTCCTACTCATGATTCCCCTTTACTGATCCCCACTAAGTTTGAACGTCTCTCCAAATCACAGCTCTCTACGAGAGGCTTGATTTCTTCTAAATATAACATCTTGGTATCCCTTATTGAGGGTGTGGAAATGAAGCATATTTAGCTCACTGAGTGGGAAAATTACTTAGACAAAGCCCTCTCCTCTATCATTTGGAAAAACATATGGGACCAAACTGCGAAGTCTTCTTTCTGTACCTCCCACAAGGAGACTCAATATAAAATACTTTTCCAGTGATATCATACCCCGGAAATTCTCTGCCTTTTTTACCTGCAGGTTTCCCCTAGATGCTGGAGGTGTAATGGAAATTTAGGTACAGTTCCCCATATCTTTTGGGACCTGGAAATACAGTCAATGGTTATAGATATACTAGGTGTCCTGATCCCGCTCAAGCCAATAACATATGTCTTAAACCTTCCACCCCCAAATCTACAAAAACACAAACTCAGGCTTTTCCACTACATTCTTACGGCCGCAAAATGCCCGATTGCACGAAATTGGAATAAAACTGAATGCCCTTCCATTCAATCCTTGATAAATAGAATATTAGATATCAGCCGAATGGAATATCTGTCGGCGGTTTCTGATAATCACCTTTCTCATTTCCGTAAGGTGTGGTCTGATTGGGAGGATTTTGTGGAGAAGCGGTCCTCTTCCTAGGGTGAGGAGACTGGGTCAAACGAGCAAGCAACACTACCTTTCCCTTTCTTAATTTTATTTAATAAATTTTTAGTAAAATTCTATTTCCATTCTTTCCTCTCCTTTTTCTTTTTTATACCGTTTTACACCTTCTTTTTTTCTTCCCACTTACAAAGGAAGTAGAAACATGCTTGTCCCTATAATGAGCTCTATATTAACAAGCACAGATTTCATAGAATGTAACATTTTGTTGGTTGAATATGGTATGACTTGACCTTTCATATAATAATAGATGATTGTGAGATGTGCTGGAAGTTTTATACTTTTTTGACAAGTATTGTCTGAATATTGCCATACAAGGTGGATGTATATTTTCATACATTATATTATTTTCTCTGTTAGAAAAATGATAAAAGTCTAATAAATAAACAGTTATAAAAAAAATAAAAAGAATGAAACCGCCTGGAGATGGCATCAACATGAGGAGAACATATGGTGGCAGAATGAGACAGCCTGGAGCTGGCATCAGCATGAGAACATATGGTGGCAGAATGAGACAGCCTGGAGCTGACATCAGCAGCATCAGGATTCCAGAAAGTGACCCGGTGACAGAGTAGGGCGGTGGGTGGCAATATGAGTACCCGGTGAACTTGGCATCAGATGTGTGGCATCAGGGAATCAGGTGGGTGGCAGGATCAGTTTAGTAGCTGAGGCAGGTAGGCAGAAGAAAACAGTCTCTTTTGTAAAAGTGTTAGTGTTGAGTATTGAGAATAAGCATTTCGTAAAACTTAACTTTTAATAACATTCTTAGGATAAAAGATATGTACCCATTTTTTTTATTTAACAAAAGGAAAGGTGTGCAAAAAACGCCATGTGTCACCTACACCACCAAGTATTGATGTGATGCAAAGACCTCTAAAAGGTGGAAGGGAACAACGTACGGTCCATTGTAACCGGTGGGGGTTAAAACTTCCCCTGTAAGGCCCTACTCTCGCACTTTTAATTCCCTTCTTGTCAAGTGTTACTCGCCCTAAAAAGGGCAGCCGAACACAGCAACTATTTACACCTATAAACACTGCCATTTCCCAGGGTGGGAGAGGTTCCTGTGTGGGGCCACCCTTTTTAGGACAAGTTACACTTGCCTCCAAAAGGTGGAAGGGAACAAAATGTTGTCCATTGAAGCAGGCGAGGTTAAAAACTTCCCCTGTAAGGCCCTACTCTTGCCCTATTAATTCCCTTCTTGGCAAGTGTTACTGGCCCTAAAAAGGGCGGCCCCACACAGGAACCTCTCCCTATTTCCAACTAAAAACCCTGGGAAATGGAAGTGTTTTTAGGTGATAAAACGGAGAAGTTCCTGTGTGGGTCTGCCCTTTTTAGGGCAAGTAACACTTGCCAAGAAGAAAATTAATAGTGCGAGAGTAGGGTCTTCCCTGTAAGTTATTACCCCCCACCTGTTACAATGGACCTCACGTTGTTCCCTTTTAGAGGTCTTTGCATCACATTAATACTTGGTGGTGTAGGTGGCACATGGTGTTTTTTGCACACCTTTCCTTTTCTTAGATATAAAAAAAAATTTGAGATCCATATATTTTATCCTAAGAAAAGTTATGTTTTAGCTAATGCATATCCTCAAAACTTATTTTTGATCTGATGCGGAGGAATTTCTGTAACTGGGGAGCAGCACCTCAAATATGTTTTGCACTATCCATATTTGTGAAGTGTTGGCGAGGCACCATGGTCAATCGACTCTGATGCATCAGGCATTCGTGGGTGGAAATCCCCATTTTTCGTGGACAGACCAGTTCTCCTTTGGGTGACTATGGCCCCCGCCGCACTAAACACCCGCTCTGATGGCACACTACTGACCGGGCAGGACAGCTTTTCCAAGGCAAACTCTGCTAGTTGCGGCCACAAATCAAGTTTGGCTACCCAGAAGTCCAGCAGATCTTCAAAGTGTGTTGGCAGGGTCATGTCAAGGTATGCCACCACCTGCTGGTTCAAGTCCTGCTCCAGGTCTACCTGCTGCTGATGAAGAAAGCTACTCATCAGCGACTGTAGACTCAAGCTGCTGCTGATGGAGCTGGTACTGCTCCTGCCACCCCACCCCTCTCCAGAAGTCATGGCAGTGGAAGGTGAGCGCAGAGGCCCCCCCCGACCAACTGACTACATAGGATCTCTCTGTAGTAGGTCAGTTTGTCCTCCCATTTTGTGCCGGTAGTGAGGGTCCAATAAGGTGGAGAGCCAGAAGTCATCCCGCTGCTGAATGGTGACAATTCAGCGGTCACTACACAAGCAAGTGAGAGTGCCTCGTGCCATTTGTGCAAGTGACTCGGAGGGACTCACTGCCTCCATCTCCACTGCATACTGCCACGGTGTGTCTGGGTCCTCTGTCTCACCTTCCTCATCACCCTCTATCTCCTCTGGCTGCTCCTGCTCCTCCTCTCCCGTCAGATGACTATAAAAATTACCCATTTTGCAAAACCTAAACTGTGCTCCACTATCCTTAAAACTTTATAAGGCCACAGAAACAAGGGTGTAGCTTTGTTTGGCCTTTCACAGTAACTAGGCCCAAATTTGTTTTTCAGAAAATAAACCTACACCACGTAGGTGTACGTACAGTTTAAACTTATGAGAGGAGGACTATGCGCTCTACTACAAACTGTATAAGGCTACAGAAACAGGTGGGTAGCTTTGACTGGCCTTTCACAGTAACTAGGCAAAAATTAGTTATCCAGGAAAAAAAAAACGTACACCATGTAGGTGTACATACAGTTTACACTTATGAGAGCTGGACAATAAGCTCCTCTTAAAACTGTATAAGGCTACAAAAACAAGGGTGTAGCTTTGGCTTGCCTGAATATTTAAATCCAGCTGGCAGGCCCGCCTCAAAGCGCAAGTCAGCGCTTGAAGAGGGGGACCTTAGGAGGATTGGGGCTCCAGACTGCAGGTAGGTATAACAGTCCGAGACCCCGCATCGGTTACCTGTTTACCCACACTATAACCCGGTGAATTGGGTTATAGTGCGGGTGAACGGGTGACCGTTTTCCTTTAAGGAGGCTTGTTGAAAAACATGGTGGGTGAGGAAGGATTAAAGCCCTGTTCCAAATCCAAGGTAAGAGAGAGAATTTTTATTTCTATTGAAGTAGAACATCAGACATGTATATGCAGACATGTACATGAAGTAGAGATAAGTTGATTTAAATACATCACAGGAAATTACATCATTTACAGAGACACGATGCAATTTAAAAATACATCTTACACATTAAGAAAATGTGGGAAAATTTTCAGAAAACCAAATACAGTAACCCCCCGACATGCGATGGCCCCAACATATGATAAAATCGACATGCGATGGCCTCTCAGAGGCCATCGCATGTCGATGTGAGCATCGACATACGATGCTTTTATATGTCAGGGCCATAGCATTAACTGCTATCCGACAGCGCAAAATGCTTAAGCTGCTGTCGGATAGCAGTTTAAGCATCCCGGACAGGTTCACTTACCTATCCCCGCTGCTCCGGGTCCACTTCGCGATTCTCCGTCATCTTCTGTATCTTCTCCAGGGTCCGTGCTTCGCTTTCCGGCGTCTTTATTACGTCACTAAGCACGCCGTGAGGCCCGGACCTTGCAGAAGATGCGGAAGAAGCCAGAGGATCCAGAAGAAGATACCGGAGCAGCGGGACAGCATCGGGAGCCCCTGGGACAGCATCGGGAGTGGTGAGGACGCAGTCCGGAGCGGCGGGGACAGGTGAGTATAACTTCCTATACTTTACATTGCACGGATCCCTCAACATACGATGGATTCGACAAACCATGGGTCGTTTGGAACGAATTACCATCGTATGTTGAGGGACCACTGTACAAAGAATGTGCATAAAATATACAAAAAAGTCAATAAATGAATGTAAAATTGTAAATAATAAAAAATAAAAAGTGAAAAATTTACTCAGGAGAATTTTTATGCAGTTTTTTCAATGATCTCATTCAGACCGAGGGGCCAGAGAGAATTTTAGCCTAAAATTCCAAAAGCATTCCCAATTAATCAACCGTTGGTAACGGTCTGGATGCTTAAAAAGGTATAGATTCCAAAATCCTAAATTTGATAGAGTTTATTACAGCAATGAATTTTTTAGGCTCCTGCCCTGTCCTTGTGGACACTGCGACAATATTAACCCCGATCCTCAACCCCAGAATAGAGAAAATCACTTCTTTCCACAGAAATTGAACAAGAACCCCAACCTGACAAGAACCCCCTAAAAGGAAAAAGAAAAATAGAAAACAAGGGTGTAGAGGGGGGAAAAGAAAAAGAAGTTACAATACATCAAATTAATGAAAAATCCAAGTATAGAAAAATTAAGTACCGTCAAATTGTTCAATTTATCGAACTATATTCTACAGGAAAATGAGATGTTGTTACTTTCAAAGGGTCTTTCCTTTTGCCCCTCAACCTTGCCAGATCCCTTCTAATTATTCCTGGATCTTAACGAATATACACGTAAATTAACATTAGCAAGATACTTTTACATACAGAATTCTAGGGGGACTTCAGACCATACTGTGCCCCCCATTTTAGACACTACAGATGTAAAGCATGTGGATGTCCACCCAAAATCATCATTTTATCCGCTAGGACAGCGTGGCAATTTTATTGAAACATTTTACACCATTGTGAGTCAAGAATTTAGAACTATAAATGAAACATTCTTCTCGCATTTAAAGGAAAATAACAATCTTACTCGGAGATAACGAGAAGGTTTGAGAAGTCTGAAACATAACGATACAATAATTATTAGGCCAGCGGATAAGGGAGGTGGAACAGTCATTTTAAACAGGTCTGACTACATCTGTTAAGCCCTTAATATTATTTCTGACACTAATTATTATGAAGCACTTTCATAGGATCCATCAGTTGAATATTTTAAAGTATTCGCTTCCAATTTTCTACTATTTACAAAAAATCCATAAGGATGTAAAAGAAACACCCAGTGCGTCCTATAATATCGGGCATTGGGGCAATAAGTAGCCATCTGTCTTATTATGGGGACCTTTTTTTTCAAGTCTATGTCCAAAATGTTCCTGCGTATTTAAAAGACTCTACACAGTTGATCCATGAACTACATGAAATACCTCTTGATGAGCAATGTACTTTTTTAACGTTGGATGTCAGTGCATTATATTCGAATATTATCGAAGAAACGAGAAACTATGTGCAATAGAATACGTTTTAAATAAGGATTCGATAAGTGATGTACAAACTAACTTTTTAATAGAATCTATTACATTTATTTTAATAATAATATCTTTGATTTTGACCAGAAAATATAGAAACAGATTAGGGGCTGTGCGATGGGGATTCGTTTCGCCCCAAGTTAGGCAAATTTGTATATGGGCGCTTTGAGTCCCTATTTATCGCACAGTCCCCCTGGTATCAGAGAAACCTTTTATATTTTAAGCGTTTTATAGACGATTTGTTTTTTATATGGAGGGGCCATCGAGATGAGGCCCTTGAATTTGTCAAATTTCTAACCAATAATGAATGGGGTTTGAAATTTACCATGAATTTTTCTAGTGAAAAAATTGTGTTTTTAGACTTGGACATTTTTTAAAATGATGATCAAACAATTGGGACACGAATACATTTTAAAAGTGTAGATGTGAACAGTTTGATAGGTTTTAACCTAATGCTGCTGTAATTGCCCACTGGCCCCTGGTTTTTGCTTATCACGCACAGGTAGGTTAGCGTTAGGCCCCGTGTCATTTGAGAAACCTTGGCGTTGGTGTGCGGGCTCTGGTATGTCCATCATGTAAGGATATACTGGCGAATGTCTCAATCTTAACATCAGTGTTGAGGGATAGCCAATGTCATTGTATACATCTACCACAGTAGTGCACCTAAATTTCTGTATTGGACTGACGTATTACCCTGTACTTACCACTTATGGTATCTATATAAAAACAGCCCATTAGTCAGGATTGTCTTTGGCCTAGTATAGTTGTTTATTTTCAGGTGTTGTGGTATTTTTGATTAATAGTGTGCGTCACATAATTGTAGTCACAATTTTTGATAAGTCATTATTTTTAAGGCATACCAATAAAATGTATAAGTTTTAGTTATATCTATTTCTAGGGTCCAAAAGGGCTGTGATACAATTTTATGATTGACCCTAATGGTTATCTTGTTGGTTCTGGTGTCTTGAGATTCTGTAAATTCTCTCTGGCCTCTCGGTCTTAATGAGATCATTGAAAATGATAAATTTTTGATTTTTTCATTTTTTATTATTTACAATTAATTTTTTTTTTATATTTTATGCACAGTCTTTGTATTTGGTTTTCTGAAAATGCTCCCACATTTTCTTAATGTGTAAGATGTATTTTTAAAATTGCATCAGGTGTCTCTGTAAGTGATGTAATTTCCTGTAATATATTTAAACCGACTTATCTCTACCGCATATACATGTCTAATGAAGAGGGCAGCTCGCCCTTGAAACGCGTTACATGTTCTACTTTAATAGAAATAAAAATTATTTCTCTTACCTTGGATTTGGGACAGCGCTTTAATCCTTCCTCACCCACCGTGTTTTCAACACGCCTCCTTACCTGTAACCAAATGCTCATTGATGTGAGCAGAGGAAGCCAGCAGCAGCCCACATAGGAATCATTGTCCACTGCATGTCCAGCTAGGAGCTGCAGTCACGAAGCCAATCGAGTGTTGTGCCTCCAGCTTGCACAACATCATCTTGTGAGTAGGCAATTGTCTGATTACCTCTACCAAGTGCCTGTATTTACTTTCACATTGGAGCGCTCTTTCATTCTTTTTTAGCTCGTTTTCCTTTAAAGCTGGGTTCACACACAGTATTTTGATCAGTATCTTAGTCTTTACCAAAACCAAGAGTGGAACTGACACATAGAAAAACTGTAATGACATTTTGGACATTTTAGACTTTGAGGAAGAAGTCTGCTTTCAGCTATTTTTTTGTTCCAGTATGATTGTGCCCCACTGTACAAGGTGAGGTCCATAAAGGCATGGTTGGGAAAGCAGAGTGGAAGATTTTGACTGGCCCAAACAGAGCCCTGACCTTAACCCTATCAAATACATTTGGGATGAACTAGAACGAAAATAGTAAGCCAGGCTATCTTATAATAATATCGGCGTCTGAACTCACAAATGCTCTTCTGGATGAACAGGCAAAAATTCCTACAGACACTAATCTTGCAGGAAGTCTTCCCAGAAAAGTGAGAGCTGTTCTAACTCTATAGGGGGGAACAACTCCATATTAAAGGGGTGCTCTGGACAGTTCCTGACAAGGGCAGAGGTGTCAGCAGAGAGTACTGTGGTCAGACAGAAAAGACTTCAAAAAGAAAAGAACTTCCTCTGGAGCATACAGCAGCTGATAGTACTGGAAGGATTAAGATTTTTAAATGGAAGTAATTTACAAATGTGTTTAGCTTTCTGGCACCACTTGATTTTTAAAATATTGTTTTCCACCGGAGTACCCCTTTAATGACTTTGAAGCCTACTGTCAGTAAAGCCAGTCTTGTTTTAATACATCACCGCCAGTTTTGGTCAGTATTTTTAGCCAAAACCAGACGAAGAACAGACATAGAAAACAACTTTAATGGAAGGATTTGTACCGTTTATACTTACTCCTGGTTTTGGCTTAAAATTGGACCAAAATACTGACCAACATACTGAATCAAACCCAGCCTCAATGTTAGAATTTGTGCTTGCTTGATAACAGCCATTATGTAAAAAATGAAAAATACTATTTGGTGAATTTACACAGTTAAAGATGACAAAAAAAATAAACCTAAAAGTCCAAGGATGCGCAAAACAAATCCTAAATAAAATGACTTTAAATATCTCATAGATTTATGTTTTAGTGTAAGGTTTTTATGTTTCTTTTTATGGCCTTTGAAGGTTTATAATAAAAAATAATTGTGATGTTTAAGTGTGGATGTAAACCCAGATAGTAAGGCCATTTTGCAAACTCTGCTGTCCCGAGGAATGAAAATAAATCATCAAGTTTTTCTTTAGTATGAACCCATTCAGCATGTCCAGAAACATTAAACTGAGCTCTACTCTGAATTGCTATTCCCCTGCTATGAGAGATTTGGTAGACAATTTTATATATCAGTGTTTTGTACATCATCTTATATATCGTAGTATATAGAGGTGATGTGATATATAGTACAAATATGGATAAATGCACAACTTACCGACAGACATGGACTATTCATGCCCACTACAGTTATGTTCCACTGTTATACATCACTTTTTATAGAAATATCGTTTTTATGTATACTCTAAACATTTGATAGCAAGGATTTTTTTTCTTCTTCTTTTCTTACTATACTGGAATAAATACAGTCATAGAGAAACCTTGACAAAGGTTAAGTGTACAAAATAGACAAAAAAAAAACTTTCACAATTTTAATTACCTAGTAGCAACTAATTGTTATTTGTTATACAAAGAGACACACAATAAAAAAATATATAAAATACAAAAAAGAGAAAGGGAACTTCTATCTTGAGCTTTAATACATTTGACTGTATTTCAGTATTAGCCAGTTATCAAAAGAAAACATAGGCTTTGTATGTTTTGTAAAGATCATTTTGGAATTACAGTATAAAAAAAAATGATATTCGGTACTAAATCAGTCATTCTGTATTTATATAGCTCATATTGAATATAGGAAAATACAGGGGGCGTGGCTTGGCCGCTGCACTGAATGGCCGGTTAGAAGAGATGCTCTGTTAACAGCACTCGCTCACTAGCTTATTCTGCCTGGCAGCGACTATTACAGCTCATGAAAAGGACACCTGGTCCAATATGACAACCTTGTGCAGGAAAAGAAACAATAATCAGGGTGATAACAAATCCCTAAAGCACTTTTTCACCGCAGGATGTTTGGGAGACCAAGCGAAGCAAGATGGCGCTGGTCCTTCTTCACCGCTGAAAGAAGACTCCCGCACTTCGAAATCACTGATTCCCCAGCCGCAGAGAATGGGAAGAATAAAGGCCAACAAAGTATGCAACGCTGTGCCGAATACCCAAGCCCTGAAAGACTATGAATTCCCTCACTGGAGCTCTCTCACTCACATGGGGGAGTCTACATTAGAGGACTCTAATATGGGAGATGACACCTTACCTCTGCTTCTGGATTAACTTCTTGCCATAGATACCAATGGTGGTGGTTCTCCAGCATTAACTGCCTCTTCCCCGCAGATCAGCCCGGTTAAGTGGAAACCGCAGTTCTCCCTGGAGGTGACGCGGGATGGGGCTGCAGGATAGGGAGAAGAGTCAGAGGCCCAGCCAGAAGAGGCTGACTTTTTGCCTCTTATCAGACCTCTGACTAATGGTCTATTAGAATGCCCTAAAGGAGATGTTGTCAATTCTTCGCTCCTCTATTAACATAGACTTCTTGTCTATGCTTGCGCATAATAAAGGCACACTGATCATACTAACTATCAAAGTACAACATGTGGAGTCCAAAATGGCATCCTTTGCTACTGCTCACAACAGTCTGGTAGACGGTCATAATGCACTAGATGACAAGGTCAGTGTGCTCCAAGCTAAAGCGATCGATACCAAAACTCGCAATCAGCGAAATAATATAAAATTCCGGGGCATCCCAGAAACGGTGCCAAATTTGCAATTAGCTAAGTATGTGACTCACCATTTCCTGTCTGACCAAGAGATTTTTGAATCCAGCATCGACAGGGCCCACAGAGTGGCTAAGCCTAAATCTCTCCTTGAGGAGCTTCCGAGAGATGTTCTAGCCTGGTACACCTTCTTAAAACAAAGGACTTACTTCTCCAGTTCTCTAGAAAACATAAATCTCTACCTCCACCCTATTATGAGATACAGCTCTTCGTGGATTTATCTGCTGCAACGCTGCAAGCAAGACGAGATCTCCATACCCTCACAGTTGAGCTCTGCAGATTGGAAATTCCTTATCGTGATCCCGACGAAACTTCTTGTTCTACATAATAACAAAATGCATACCTTCTCCTCTGTGGATAACGGATTTGAATCCCTTCTGGATTGGGGCTTTCAAATACATAATCTTCGTCATTCTCCAGTTCATCGTTCTCCATTGCAGGATGACTCCATCCCTACCTGAGTGTCATCTGGAATTCTGGTTTGTTCCCTGTTAGCCTGCTAATTGAGTGCTTCAGCTGACTATATTATTTCCACTTGTTCTCCATGTACCCACTTACTGGTGTTTCTTGCTAATGTTATACACCTATTTTTGTTGATTTGTTTACCACCTAATTTTCTGATCCTGATTAGGATAATTTCGCTATATTGGTAATTTTACACTTGAGGTTTTATACTTTACCTCTTTGATATATAGGGGTAGTGTGCAGACTTCCTTCCCTTTCTTCCCTCTTTTTTTTTACTTTCTTTCCTTTTCTTTCCTTTTTCCTCCACAACACAATGAGGATTGAAATGATGTCACTAAATGTAAATGAACTTAATAGTCCTCAGAAGAGGAATTTTCTATGGCGTGAAGTGACACATAAAAATATAGACATTGTTTGTGTCCAAGAGACGCATGTTTTTTCTAAAACAATAACAGCTACTTTGTGTCATTGAAAGTTTCCCATTGTTATTCATACCTCTTGTTCTAAAAAGAAGTGTGGTGTTATGATAGCTTTTTATGATAATCTAGCTCTCCCTGTCGCGATGCAAATCATTGATCCACAAAGTAGGTTCATTATAGTGGTCTGTATGATTGAAAATGTTGAATATACTAGTGTGAATTTGTATGCTCCAAATGTTCATCAAGGTCGCTTCCTGAGGTCAGTCCTGAAAAAGATTAATTCTGTCCGCAGAGGTGCTTTAGTCATATGCGGTGACTTTAACTCAGTAGTATCATCATCATCCCTCGACCAATCAGCACTGATGAAGCATCAGCCCTTTTACCTTGCTGAACTCCTGGCCGATAACGATTTGTTTGATATTTGGCGTCTACAACACAACTCAGAACGCGACTACTCTTATTATTCACTGAGATATTACACCTTTTCTAGGACTGATCTCCTTCTTATTGATAGAACTCTCATTGAAAGGGTTACCCACTCAGACATTGGTCAAAGGACATGGTCTGACCACGCTCCTGTGAGTATCGCGTTACAGGATGTACTCCCGAAACATAGTGATTTTGTATGGCATGCTAATACACAGTTAATAGCTTATACTGTTCACTCTGAATTTCTCCACAAAGCGTTAACTGAGTACTTTGAGTTTAATACCACTCCAGAGGTTAATCAAACTATGGTCTGGCTTGCACCTAAGGCAGTTATATGGGGCTCATTTATACAACTGGGGGCTTCCCTGAAGAAGCAAAAGCAATTGAGTCTCACTGGGTCCCTGAATAATATAGCTGCTTTAGAGGCGATCCAGAAACAACATTACACAGCTGATACTGAGTGTCATTTGAACCAAGAACGCCTCCATCTGAGGAGCTTACTGTTACGCCTAGCGCTCCGGGTCCCCGCTCCTCCCCGGAGCGCTCACGGCGTCTCTCTCCCCGCAGCGCCCCGGTCAGTCCCGCTGACCGGGAGCGCTGCACTGTCATGGCCGTCGGGGATGCGATTCGCACAGCGGGACGCGCCCGCTCGCGAATCGCATCCCAGGTCACTTACCCGTCCCGGTCCCCTGCTGTCATGTGCTGGCGCGCGCGGCTCCGCTCTCTAGGGCGCGCGCGCGCCAGCTCTCTGCGACTTAAAGGGCCAGTGCACCAATGATTGGTGCCTGGCCCAATTAGCTTAATTGGCTCCCACCTGCTCCCTGGCTATATCTGATCTCCTCCCTTGCACTCCCTTGCCGGATCTTGTTGCCTTGTGCCAGTGAAAGCGTTTAGTGTGTCCAAAGCCTGTGTTACCTGAACTTCTGCTATCCATCCTGACTACGAACCTTGCCGCCTGCCCCCGACCTTCTGCTACGTCTGACCTTGCCTCTGCCTAGTCCTTCTGTCCCACGCCTTCTCAGCAGTCAGCGAGGTTGAGCCGTTGCTAGTGGATACGACCTGGTTGCTACTGCCGCAGCAAGACCATCCCGCTTTGCGGCGGGCTCTGGTGAAAACCAGTAGCCTCTTAGAACCGGTCCACTAGCACGGTCCACGCCAATCCCTCGCTGACACAGCGGATCCACAACCCGTAAGCCGAATCGTGACAGTAGATCCGGCCATGGATCCCGCTGAGGTGCCGCTGCCAAGTCTCGCTGACCTTACCACGGTGGTCGCTCAGCAATCGCAGCAAATTGCCCAACAAGGACAGCAGCTGTCGCAGTTGACCGCCACGTTACAGCAACTTCTGCCTCTGCTACAGCAGCAACCATCTCCTCCGCCAGCTCCTGCACCTCCTCCGCAGCGAGTGGCCGCTCCTAGCCTCCGCTTGTCCCTGCCGGACAAATTTGATGGGGACTCTAAACTCTGCCGTGGTTTTTTGTCTCAGTGTTCCCTGCATATGGAGATGTTGTCGGACTTGTTTCCTACAGAACGGTCTAAGGTGGCGTTTGTAGTAAGCCTTCTTTCAGGAAAGGCCTTGTCTTGGGCCACACCGCTCTGGGACCGCAATGATCCTGCCACAGCCACAGTCCAGGCCTTCTTCGCTAAAGTCCGGAGTGTCTTCGAGGAGCCAGCCCGAGCTTCTTCTGCCGAGACTGCCCTGTTGAACCTGGTCCAGGGTAATTCTACAGTGGGCGAGTACGCCATCCAATTTCGTACTCTTGCTTCCGAGTTATCATGGAATAATGAGGCTCTCTGCGCGACCTTTAAAAAAGGCCTATCCAGTCGCGTCAAGGATGTGCTGGCCGCACGAGAGATTCCTGCCAACCTCCAAGAACTCATCCATTTGGCTACCCGCATTGACATGCGTTTTTCTGAGCGACACCAAGAGCTCCGCCAGGAAAAAGACTTTGATCTCTGGGCACCTCTCCCACAGCATCCTTTGCATTCTACGCCTGGGCCTCCCGCCGAGGAGGCCATGCAAGTGGATCGGTCTCGCCTGACCCAGGAAGAGAGGAATCGCCGTAGGGAAGAAAATCTCTGTCTTTACTGTGCCAGTACCGAGCATTTCTTGGTGGATTGCCCTATCCGTCCTCCACGTCTGGGAAACGCACGCACGCACCCAGCTCACGTGGGTGTGGCGTCTCTTGGTTCCAAGTCTGCTTCTCCACGTCTCACGGTGCCCGTGCGGATTTCTCCTTCAGCCAACTCCTCCCTCTCAGCCATGGCCTGCTTGGACTCTGGTGCCTCTGGTAATTTTATTTTGGAGTCGTTTGTGAATAAATTCCGCATCCCGGTATCCCGTCTCGTCAAGCCGCTCTACATTTCCGCGGTCAATGGAGCCAGACTGGATTGCACTGTGCGTTACCGCACAGAACCCCTCCTTATGTGTATTGGACCCCACCACGAAAGGATTGAGCTCTTCGTCCTCCCCAACTGTACCTCTGAGGTCCTCCTCGGTCTGCCATGGCTCCGGCTTCATTCCCCCACCCTTGATTGGACCACCGGGGAGATCAAGAACTGGGACTCTGCCTGCCATAGGAAGTGCCTCTCCCCCCCTCCCAGTCCCGTCAGGCAAACCTCAGTGCCTCCTCATGGCCCCCGTCCTGGTGTCACACTGCCCCGTGCCAGGCTTCGCCCTCTGCCCTCCCTCCCCATTCCCACTCCTGCTGTACTGCCTGCCGTTGAGGAAACCTCCATTCTTTCCCGGTGTCCTCATCCCAGGGGAGGCAGTTACCGGTCAAAGAAAAGGGGAGACCTAAGGGGGGGGTACTGTTACGCCTAGCGCTCCGGGTCCCCGCTCCTCCCCGGAGCGCTCACGGCGTCTCTCTCCCCGCAGCGCCCCGGTCAGTCCCGCTGACCGGGAGCGCTGCACTGTCATGGCCGTCGGGGATGCGATTCGCACAGCGGGACGCGCCCGCTCGCGAATCGCATCCCAGGTCACTTACCCGTCCCAGTCCCCTGCTGTCATGTGCTGGTGCGCGCGGCTCCGCTCTCTAGGGCGCGCGCGCGCCAGCTCTCTGCGACTTAAAGGGCCAGTGCACCAATGATTGGTGCCTGGCCCAATTAGCTTAATTGGCTCCCACCTGCTCCCTGGCTATATCTGATCTCCTCCCTTGCACTCCCTTGCCGGATCTTGTTGCCTTGTGCCAGTGAAAGCGTTTAGTGTGTCCAAAGCCTGTGTTACCTGAACTTCTGCTATCCATCCTGACTACGAACCTTGCCGCCTGCCCCCGACCTTCTGCTACGTCTGACCTTGCCTCTGCCTAGTCCTTCTGTCCCACGCCTTCTCAGCAGTCAGCGAGGTTGAGCCGTTGCTAGTGGATACGACCTGGTTGCTACTGCCGCAGCAAGACCATCCCGCTTTGCGGCGGGCTCTGGTGAAAACCAGTAGCCTCTTAGAACCGGTCCACTAGCACGGTCCACGCCAATCCCTCGCTGACACAGCGGATCCACAACCCGTAAGCCGAATCGTGACACTTACTACTTTATGATTATGAAAAAATGCTAAAAAGATCTAGACTGAAGTTTTACACCCAGGATAATAAAATGGGTTCATTCCTAGCTAGGAAACTTAAACCGGCTTTCTACAAACAACGCATTTCTGTTCTTAAACATTATTATTATTTTTTATTTATTTTATTTATATAGCGCCTACAGATTCCGCAGCACTTACAATTATGGGGTACAAACAAAGACAAGTATCAGACATAAAATTACACAATAACTATTCAAACAAGATGTGTGGGGATATGTTGGGGATATGTTGGGGATATGTTGGGGATATGTTGGGGATATGTTGGGGGATATGTTGAGGATATGTTGAGGATATGTTGAGGATATGTTGGGGATATGTTGGGGATATGTTGGGGATATGTTGGGGATATGTTGGGGATATGTTGAGGATATGTTGAGGATATGTTGGGGATATGTTGGGGATATGTTAGGGATATGTTGGGGATATGTTGGGGATATGTTGGGGATATGTTGAGGCTATTTTGGGGATATGTTGGGGATATGTTGGGGATATGTTGAGGCCAAAGAGATGTGTTTTTAGGCCACGTTTGAAACTATGGATGTTGTTGTTGAGTCTGAGGGATTGAGGGATAGCATTCCAGAGAACCGGTGCAGCACGAGTGAAGTCTTGGAGACGGGAGTGAGAAGTTCGGATTATAGAAGATGTTAGTGTGAGATCATAAGCAGATCGTAGAGAACGTGTAGGATGGTATACAGAGATGAGAGAGGAGATGTTGGGAGGTGCAGCATTGTGGAGAGCTTTGTGTGTGAGACTGAGGATTGGAAAACATCCCATAACACAGCAACCACAACAATCACAGAGACAATTGCTAACGCATTTAGAGACTAATATGCCATTTTTATAATTTAACTCCTTTGGGACGGAGCCCATTATAACCCTAAGAAAGGGAGCATTTTTTGCAATTCTGGCCACTGTCACTTTAAGCATTAATAACTCTGGGATGCTTTTAATTTTCATTCTGATTCCGAGATTGTTTTTTCGTGACATATTCTACTTTATGTTAGTGGTAAATTTTTGTCGATATTTGCATAATTTCTTGGTGAAAAATTCCAAAATTTGATGAAAAAATTGAAAATTTAGCATTTTTCTAACTTTGAAGCTCTCTGCTTGTAAGGAAAAGAGACATTCCAAATAAATTATATACTGATTCACAAATACAATTGTCTACTTTATGTGTCAATCATAAAGTTGACATGTTTTTACTTTTGGAAAACATCAGAGGGCTTCAAAGTTCAGAAGCAATTTTCCGATTTTTCCCAAAATTTTCAAAATCGGAATTTTTCAGGGACCAGTTCAGTTTTGAAGTGGATTTGAGGGGCCTTCATATTAGAAATACCCCACAAATGACTGCATTAAAAACGGCACCCCTCAAAGTATTCAAAATGACATTCAGTCAGCGTTTTAACCCTTTAGGTGTTTCACAGGAATAACAGCAAAGTGAAGGAGAAAATTTGAAATCTTCATTTTTTACACTCACATGTTCTTGTAGACCCAGTTTTTGAAATTTTACAAGGGGTAATGGAAGAAAAAGCCCCCCAAAATTTGTAACCTAATTTCTTTCGAGTAAGGAAATACCTCATATGTGTATGTCAAGTGTTCGGCGGGCGCAGTAGAGGGCTCAGAAGGGAAGGAGCGACAATGGGATTTTGGAGAGTGAATTTTGCTGAAATGGTTTTTGGGGGCATGTCACATTTAGGAAGCCCCTGTGGTGCCAGAACAGGAAAAAAAAAACACATGGCATACTATTTTGGAAACTACACCCCTCAAGGCATGTAAATTTACCATTTCTACAAAGGGTAATGGGAGAAAAATCCCCCCAAAATTTGTAACGCAATTTCTTCCGAGTACGGAGATACCCCATGTGTGGCCCAAAACTGTTGCCTTGAAATACGACAGGGCTCTGAAGTGAGAGAGCGCCATGCGCATTTGAGGCCTAAATTAGGAATTTGCAATAGGGGCGTACCCAGTTACAAGGATGGGGCTTGTCTCCATCAAAACCCTACAGCAGTGTTTCCCAAACAGGGTGCCTCCAGCTGTTGCAAGACTCCCAGCCTGCCAGGACAGCCTATGGCTGTCCGGCAACACTGGGAGTTGTGGTTTTGCAACAGCTGGAGGCGCCGTTTAGGAAACACTGCCGTATGAGACGTTTTTCATTTTTATTTGGGGGGGGGGTGACGTGTAAGGGGGTGTATGTGTAGTGTTTTACTTTTTATTATTTGTTAGTGTAGTGTAGTGTTTTTAGGGTACATTCGCACAGGCAGGGGTTCACAGTAAGTTTCCTTGAAGGAAACCCACTGTAAACCCACTGTAAACCCGCCTGCCCGTACCCTGTACATTCACATGGGGGAGCGCCCCAAACCTTCAGCTGTGGCAAAATGACAACTCCCAGACAGACGGCACATGCTGGGAGTTGTAGTTTTACAACAGCTGTAGGCACACTGGTTGGGAACCACTGAGTTAGAAAACAAAGACTCTAGATCAGTGAATCCAACCCATGTGCCTCCAGCTGTTGCAAGACTACGACTCTCAGCATGTACGGTCTGTCAGTGCACTCTGGGAGTTGTAGTTTTGCAACAGCTGGATGCACACGGGTTGGAATCACTGAGTTAGGAAACAGACTCTAGCTCAGTGTTTCCCAACCAGTGTGCCTACAGCTGTTGCAAAACTACAATTCCCAGCACAGCCAGACAGTCAGGGCATGCTAGGAGTTGTAGTTATGCAACAACTGGGGAAGAACAGTTTGGAGACCCCTAAGTAGTGGCCTCCAAACTTTAGCCCTCCAGATGTTGCAAAACTACAACTCCAAGCATGCCTAGACTTTCTGGGTATGCTGGGAGTTGTAGTTTTGCAGCTTTTAGAAGGCCACAGTGAAGATCACTTATCGCGACCTTCACTGCAGCCTTCTCTGCCGCACTTTACGGCCGCCGCTCCTCCTGCTGCCGCCACTGGTACCTGATGCCGCCTCCGCCGCCTCCAAAGATCCGGGTAAGCTGGACCATACCCTCCCCCTCGCCGCCCGTGTTCCCCCCGCTCTGTACCAACTTCGATCGGTGCGCAGAGCGGGGGGAAATGAACTCTAACCCCCCGCCCCCCTCCTGCCATTGGTGGCCAGCCTGACCGACCAATGGCAGGGGATAGGAGGGGGTGGCAACACTGCCACCTCGCTCCTATCCTTTAGGCTGGTCGGAGCTGTCTCTGACAGCTCCGATCATGCTTATTTTCCAGGAGATCGGGTCACCAGTGACCCGATTTGCCCGGATCACGGCAAATCGCAGGTCTGAATTGACCAGCGATTTGCTGCGATTGTCAACATGGGGGGGTCTCAGGACCCCCCCTAGGCATTGCCACGGGATGCCTGCTGATAGAAATCAACAGTCATCCCGATCCGATCACCGCCCGGCGAGCGGCAGTGATCGGAAATACGGAGGGCGTATGGATACGCCCTCCGTCCTTAAGTGACGGGACGCGAGGGCGTATGCATATGCCCTCCGTCCCCAAGAAGTTAAATAAGGACCCATCATGCCCTCAACCAGATCAGAGCCGTATAGACTCCTTCCTCTCCTCCTTAAACCTTCCTAAACTACATCCATCCTCATTGTCTTCCCTAACTGTTCCCCTCACGGCCCAGGAGATCGTTGATGCTGTCAAAACTCTCCCATCTAACAAAGCTCCTGGCCCCCATGGACTGCCTAATGAATACTATAAACGCTTCCTTCATACCCTGCTCCCACATATTCTCCCTGTCTTTAATTCTGCTATGACGACTGGTTTCTTGCTACCTGACATGTTAGACGCTCTTATCACGACTATCCCTAAGCCAGGTAAATCCACCGATCAGACTTCCAACTTCTGCCCTCTCTCTCTTCTTAAAGGAGATGCCAAGCTGAATGCAAAAATTCTTGCATCCCGTTTACGCCCTCTTCTACCGGCCCTGCTAAGCAGGGATCAGGTGGGATTCACACTTGGACAACAGGCCCCTGATAATACTCGCCATTACTACAATATTGTGAGGGTACTGACCTCCCTGCCGTGTTTCTGAGTGTTCACTGAAATCGAGACTCTTAGCAGCCAGATCTCATATTAGGTTTAACAAAAAACATCTCTCTTCCATTGATGTATCTGACAGGATATGGCGTAACAGCCTTCAAAAATTCCCCCACTCCACTACATGTCCCACATCTGCAATACCACTAGAACATCTGTGCCTCATCATTCCAGGTCTAGATTTCTCATCCTGGAGAGACTCTGGTATATTCTCAGTTAAAGACATCCTAGATGACAACCATATGGTGCATTTTCCCACAATCAGGGAACGATACCATATTTCGCATAAGGAATTTTAAAAGAGTCTGTAGATTAGAAGCTTTCTAAACTCAGGTCTCCTTGATACTGTTAAACTCCCTGCAAAACTTCTTAGATTCCTGAACTCATCTGACTCCACTACTAGAGGTATTTCCTTTTTCTTTGACACTTTTTGGGAGAAATCAGAAATCAGTGAGAGTTGGGGATGACTATTACCTTGGAGCAGTGGCAAGTAGCCTTGCAACATGTTAGCAAAATCTTTAAATGTACCAACCATTAAGAAGCCATCTTGAAAACTGTTTTTAGATGGTATTTTACCCCTACCTGTTTACATTGAATTGACCCAAACTGCCCTTCCTCCGGTTGGAGACAGTGTGGAAATGTCAGAACGCTGCTACATATTCTCTGGGAATGTCCAGCTATACAACCTCTCTGGAGAGGAGTGGAGTTAGTTATTTCCAACCTACTGGGTTTTAATATCCCATTGATGCCCTCTACAGCTTTACTATTCATTGATCTTACTACATATCCCCCCGACTCTAGAACAATTTTGGTACAACTGCTCATGTCCACCAAACTTTTCCTGTCTCGAAAATGGAAGTCTTCCTTGGTTCCTACTTTGTCAGAAGTTCTCACACATGTAAATTTGCATATGCACTTGCAAATTCTGCGGATACAAAATTTCTTAGACAGTGGGATATCTGGACCCACAGCCCACACTATTCTTCTTAAAGCCCACATTGTAATATGTCCTTTTTTTTTTTTTTACAATTTATTTTCCCTCCTCCCTTCACTCCTATCTATGTCATATCCTTTGGGTCTGCACATTACCAATAATCACCAATAATTGCTTGTTACCAATACTTGCTTGATATCACTAATATTTTCTTCATATTACTTTACTTGTTATACGTATAAGTATTTCCTCTTTTGTGTTATTATTATTCTTGACTTGATTTGCACTATTTTTCTGACCGCACCGTTTATGGAAGTCAACTTACATCTAATGGTTTGTTGGTCTATGTACTGGACTTCCCGAGTATCATATCCTCCAGGACAGATTCTCTTATAGATGTTCACTTCCATTTTGTACAGTCAATATGACTGTTTTCTATTTGTTTATATGTATTATTATTTGTACAATGTATTCCTGTGCTTCCTATGTAACCAGAAGTACAGGTGCTTGATTCTTCTTGTTTATCTATTACAAAATAATAAAACATTTAAAACAAAAAAAATCTATATATAGGAAAATACAAAAAGAAAAGAGCATCAAACCATAATAAAAGTAGAGCCTCTTTCTATTGTATTTTAAAGGGGTATTCCAGGAAAAAACTTTTTTTATATATCAACTGACTCCAGAAAGTTAAACAGATTTGTAAATTACTTCTATTAAAAAGATCTTAATCCTTCCAATAATTATCAGCTGCTGAAGTTGAGTTGTTCTATTCTGTCTGGCAACAGTGCTCTCTGCTGACATCTCTGCTTGTCTCGTGAACTGCACAGAGTAGAAGAGGTTTGCCATGGGGATTTGCTTCTACTCTGGACAGTTCCCGAGACAGGTGTCATCAGAGAGCACTTAGACAGAAAAGAACAACTCAACTTCAGCAGCTCATAAGTATTGAAAGGATTAAGATTTAGTAATAGAAGTAATTTACAAATCTGTTTAACTTTCTGGAGCCAGTTGATATAGAAAAAAAGTTTTTTCCTGGATAACCCCTTTAACACAACTACATTACTACATGCTTCCTATTTAGTCGGGTGCATTCACATCACGATTTTATCGTCCTATTTTTTTTCTCACAATTTTTACCTTCAAATTGTACAAATCTGTATGCCAAGTTGTATCCATTGACTTCCTTTCAGTAATCATATCCAACACATGCATCAGTTTTGATCTGCATCTGAATTTGCACGATTCTAGATGGGGGGTAAATTTGGGTTAACCACGATTTTTGGCCCAGATTCAAAGTTGGATCGAAATCATGTCCGATATTTTTTATTATGGCCTATGTAAATCGTATTGAATCGTGTGACTGTGCGATTTCATCAGATTTATTGCACACAATTTCTTTTTACACATGTGCAGTAGTATCTTTAAATAAACTTTATTGCCCTTGGCATACATATAATTTTCCAAAACTGAATCAGAAAAATTTTAAATCGGATGAAATTTTCAGCTTTATCATTTTTTTATACGATTTAAAATCAGATACCAAACAATATTTTTATATATATGATTGTATACGATTTCAGGTAACCCGATTTTGTCCGATTTTACTGTCTGTTAATTGGATGGTAAAATCGTGATGTGAACCAGGCATTAGGCTCAATTTAGGCTTAGGAAAAGTTTCTGTTTGGCACACTGATCTAACAGATCCTAGGGGTGAATTCCCTGCCAACCATTCTCTAGTTACAGCATCATGGCAGCACAAACTTGGCCCTCTCTTGGATACCTCAGCAACCTAACATTTAATGTCTCTCACTCCTTCACCCTCTTCTTGCCTCATCCTCTTTCTGTTGGTATTCCTCAAGGCACTTCTCCATCTATACTTGTGCCTTTATGTACCAACTTTATGTAATGATGCTCAAATTTACTTCTCCAGTCAAGATCTCACTTCTCTATTACCCCCCCCCCTCACACACACACATACACACACACACACACACACACATACACACACACACACACACACACACAAACGGTCATTCACAGTAAGTCACACATTGCCCAATCTCACGAGTATGCTGCCTGAGGATAACCCCTGGTTCCATCTTGTCTTTCAAGCTAAACATTCAACCACTTGCACCAGTTTTTGAGAACAAGTGGCATGCAGCAATTATGAGATTATTTTTTATTTTTATTTTGCTCATATTTCACTTACACCATTCTTGATGATTTTAGGGGTGTGGCCTTTGGGAAAATGGCCCAGGCTTAAATTGTGCCAGAAAAAGTGATAATATGCATGGGGAAAAAAATGGGTGTTAACATTGGGTGGTATGTTCACAAGGCAGAATGTCTATGCGAAATTCCACATGACTATTCCGCACAGACATTTCGCAATAGTAGAGTCCCATTGATTTCATTCTGTGTTTGGGGTATAGTTAGTGGACTGGCATAACTGTTCTTTTGCACATTACATTGCATTACAGCATACACAAAAAAATAACAGACTTATAAGGGTTAAACATGTGCATATTCTTTAGAAGATGAATAAATCATTGGTTGGATCATTCATTCCCTAGCCAACCTCTATGCAGAAGCTTCTGATAAAGCTGACAAAGGGACAAATGGCCTGAAACGCATCGGCGTCCAGATGTGCTCCAACCTTGCACATATGTAATTTTGTCCTAGTGCTCATTTTTTCCTCTGCTTGTCTATGGACTTTTAACCTGGATTCCAATAAAGGAATGGTTTTACATAGTGCTGGCTCCACCTTCTCTTTTGCTTGCTCCTTTGAACTTTGAGGCTGGCCGTGCACGTGTGGAACAGGTGAGCTGAATCCCCTTTTATCTTCAGATTTGTAAATTACTTCTATTTAAAAATCTTAACCCTTCCTGAACTGGTCAGCTGCTTTATACTCCGCAGGAAGTTCTTTTCTTTTTGAATTTCCTTTATGTCTGACCACAGTGCTCTCTGCTGACATCTCTGTCTATTTTAGGAACTGTCTGGAGCAGGATAGGTTTGCTATGGGGATTAGCTTCTACTCTGGACAGTTCCTAAAAAGGACAGAGGTGTCAGCAGAGAGCACTGTGGCCAGACAGAAAGGAAATTCAAGAAGAAAAGAACTTCCTGTGGAGTATACAGCAGCTGATAAGTACTGGAAGGGTTTTAAATAGAAATAATTTACAAATCTGTTTAACTTTCTGTCACCGGCTGATTTAAAAAAAAATGTTTTCCAGTGAAGTACCCCTTTAAGAAGAAGTGTTCTAGGTTGTCTCTTCTTTGTGAGAGGGAGGTTGGGAAGATTTGTGTACCATATATTTTTTAATGACTCAGAGCTTTCTTTCAGCCACTTTGCCTCCACAAGGCACCTGACATCTACCTTGCCTGCCTTCTGACACACAAAGCACTGTGCAGGTTGTTTCACCCCGTTCTTCACCATGCCTTCTCAACCCATGGTTTTCCTCCCTGCCCTCTCTTCTAAGAACCCCTGATACCTTAGATTGTCTTCTGCCCTTGGTAAAACCACATACATCTTGTCACCCACCCTTCACAGAGCCTCTTCTGTTCTCCCTGCCTCCTCTACCATAGATTCTTTGACCTTGTGTTCATTCCTGACCAACCTAACAAAGGCAGACTTTTATTAAAATTGCCAACAGATAGCCCCCATTATTAATGGGGTACTCCGTTGGAAAACTTTTTTTTTTTTTTTTTTTTAATGAACTGGTGCCAGAAAGTTAAACAGATTTGTAAACTTCTTCTATTAAAAAAATCTTAATCCTTTTAGTACTTTTTAGCAGCTGTAAGCTACATAGTAAATTCTTTACTTTTTGAATTTCTTTTTTGTGTTGTCCACAGTGCTCTCTGCTGACACTTCTGTCCATGTCAGGAACTGTCCAGAGCAGTATAGGTTTGCTATGGGGATTTTCTCCTACTCTGGACAGTTCCTCCATACGGGCATCAGATGTCAGCAGAGAGCAATGTGGACAACGCAAAAAAGAAATGAAAAAAATAATGATTTTCCTCTGTAACAAACAGCTGCTAAAAAGTAGTAAAAGGATTAAGATTTTTTAATAGAAGTAATTTACAAATCTGTTTATCTTTCTGGCACCAGTACCCCTTTAACAGCATAGTGTCCTGTGGACATGCAACTGGTAAAGTGCTGGAAGGGGTGCACATCTCACCTAGGTTGCTAGGCTAAGTAAGATGGTAAAAGTCCAGGAAAGCGGGTTGTTCCGCAGAGCTATTCTTAAGCCATTGTTAAGTGGTTTTGGGCCTGTTCTTTAATGGAATGCTAGCTAGTATTAGTAGTGGGACCTGTGATTCTGGGTTTTGCCATCAGGTTGAAAACTAGGTTAATTTACTGAGATATAAAAGTCTGCAGGGAATGCAGACTGAGAGTACTTTTTTTAAGGTATGTTTAGACGAGCGGATTTGCAGTGTATTTTACGCTGCAGATCCGCCGCTGAAGGACCTCTATATGCTGACTTTACATGTGCCTGCTAAGAGCGGCAATACGCCGATACGTGCAGACACACTGAAACGATGTGATAGTCGCTGTGCATGCACGGTGTATTCGCACACATCGCGGCCGCTCCCCTGCTCAATGAGCTGCCGCGATGTGAGAGAATACTGTGCATGCGCATGGCAACTCGCACATCGCAGTGTGTCTGCTCGTAGCGGCGTATTGCTGCTCTGAGCAGTCACATGTAAAGCCAGCATATAGAAGGTCCTTCAGCAGCGGATCTGCAGCGAAATACGTACCCTTAAACGTGCATAGTTTGCTGCAGATTTTCTGCAGTTGATTTTGATTTCCTTTAGTGGGTAGCAAAATCTGTAGTAAAATATGCACATGTGAATGTACCACATTGGAAACCACAGAAGCCTACTGTACACTGCCTGAGAATGAAAAGTCTGCTGTGTTCTGCAACTTTGTCTGAAGTTTAGATGAGTATTCCTAGTGCCCAGACAGGCAGGTGTTTATTTTTTTTTTTCTTACGCACAATGTTGCTTATATTTGATTTTTCCTGGACTTTTATCTTGAACTTAAAAACCTGAAATTGCACATGGATTGTTTACACCATACAAAGAAAGATTTCTACAGCACCCTTAATATTAGTAGTGTAAGCAGAGCTACCACTATTAGTAATAGTGACTAAAGATGAGCAAACTTTTCAGTGAGCAAAAGTTCACCCCTCTCGGCCAAACCTCAACAACACATTCGGTTTGGACAGAACTAGTTCAGTCAGAACCCTGGCAAGTCATATTCATATATATATATATATATATATATATATATATATATATATATACACTAGTTGAGTACCTGGCGTTGCCCGTTTTTTCCTTACTAAACCTTGTTGGGAAAATCAACAAAGGAGGAAGCTTTTGACTTCATATCCCATCCTCATATATTGTTGTCATATCCCAACCCCATATCCCGTCCTTATATCACATCCTCATATCCCAACCTCATATCCTTTCCTTATATCCTGTCGACATATCTAAACCTCAAATCCCACCCCCTTTCCCATCCTCATATCCCGTCCTCATATCCCAAACTCACATCCCGTCCTCCTATCTCAACCTCATATCCCGTCCTCCTATCTCAACCTCATATCCCGTCCTCATATCCGGATCTCATATCCCGTCCTCATATCCTGTCCTCATATCTCATCCTCATACCCCAACCTCATGTGCCATCCACATTTCCCGACCTTAAATCCCATCCTCCTATCCTGTCCTCATATCCCGTCCTCATATGCTGTCCTCATATCCCGACCCCATATCCTGTCCTCATATGCTGTCCTCATATCCCGTCCTTATGTCCCATCCTCATATCCTATCCTCAGGTGGGACTGATTTGTGATGAAAGTATTGTAAGCTGAAAATAAAAGGGGACGTGGCTTTGTGGGACTGGGCGTGATTTGCAAGCCAGACCGATGCACAAAAAGTGTAGAGAATAAAAGGGGTGGGGCTTAAACAGTGGTCGTGTCTTTGTGAGATGGGGTGTGGCTTGCAAGCCGGACTGACACATTCACCAGGAGATGCAGAGCGGAGCTTGTGGAGTAAGGTACTGGAAGTCCCATATATTAGCATGGGACTTGAAACAAAAACCCATATTTTATATAAGGGTGTAGGTAATGGTTAATTTAACTATCATATATTTTTATTTGACATAAAATTAATATGTGTACCAGGTATTATTGAAATATCTCCAGCCGTACGGAGGTTATGTGGGAACATATATTTCCCATAGATTTGCATGGGACTTTAAACAAAAATCCCGACCCTCACAAATGGGGGGGTAGTTAAGGGTTAAATTAACTATCCTATATTTTAAATGGACTTATAAGTAACATGTGACCAGGTATTATCGAAATATCTCCAGCCGTTTGGAAGTTATGCAGTAACATATTTCCCACAGACTTGTATGGGACTTTAAACAAAAACCCTGACCCTGGAAAATGGGGGTGATTAAGGGTTAAATTACCTATCCTATGTTTGTTGCTGACATATTAGTAACATTTTTGCCAAGTTTCATGTTAATATCTTTGGTCGTTTGGCCGTGATGCTAGAACATACACACATTGGATTAGATATATCAAAGGACTAGCTGAGTTCCCCGGCGTTGCCAAGTTTTTTTCCTTCCTCATCCTTGTTGGGGAGGAAAATCAACAAAGGAGGAAGCTTTTGACTTCATATCCCATCCCCATATATTGTTGTCATATCCCAACCCCATATCCTGTCCCCATATCTCAACCTCATGTCCCGACCTCATATCCTGTCCTCATATCCCGACCTCATATCCCATCCTCATATCCCGTCCTCATATCCCGTCCTCATATCGCGACCTCATATCCCAACCTCATATCCCGTCCTCATATCCCGTCCTCATATCCCGTCCTCATATCCCGACCTCCTATCCGGACCTCATATCCTGTCCTCATATCTTGACCTCATATCCCATCCTCATATCCCGACCTCATATCCCGACCTCATATCTCGACCTCATATCTCAACCTCATATCCCGACCACCTATCCTGTCCTCATATCTTAACCTCATATCTCGACCTCCTATCCTGTCCTCATATCCCGTCCTCATATGCCGTCCTCATATCTCGACCTCATATCCTGACCTCCTATCCTGTCCTCCTATCCAGTCCTCATATTCCGTCCTCATATCTCAACCTCATATCCCGTCCTCATATCTCAACCTCATATCCTGTCCTCATATCCTGTCCTCACATCTCGTCCTCATATCCCGTCCTCATATCCCAACCTCATATCCCATCATCATATCCCGACCTTATGTCCTGATCTCCTATCCCATCCTCCTATCTCGACCTCATATCCTGACCTCATATCCCGTCCTCATATCCTGACCTCCTATCCCGTCCTCATATCCCAACCTCATATCCCATCCTCATATCTCAACCTCCTATCCCGACCTCCTCTCTTTGTGAAATGGGGTGTGGCTTGCAAGCCGGATTGACAAATTCACCAGGAGATGCAGAGCAGAGCTTGTGGAGTAAGGTACTGGAAGTCCCATATACTCACATGGGACTTGAAACAAAAACCCATCTATTATGTAAGGGTGTAGGAAAGGGTTAATTTAACTATCATATCTTTTTATTTGACACATAAGTAATATGTGTACCAGGTATTATTGAAATATCTCCAGCCATACGGAAGTTATGTGGGAACATACATTTCCCATTGATTTGCATGGGACTTTAAACAAAAATCCCGACCCTCACAAATGGGGGTAGTTAAGGGTTAAATTAACTATCCTATATTTTAAGTGGACTTATAAGTAACATCTGACCAAGTATTATCGAAATATCTCCAGCCGTTTGGAAGTTATGCAGTAACATATATTTCCCATAGACTTGTACGGGACTTTAAACAAAAACCCTGACTCCTATCCTATGTTTGTTGTTGACATATAAGTAACATATGAAACAAAGAAAAGAGAAAAAAAACATAACATGTAATTATAATGTTACCGGTATCTATCCATGACACACAGCAGCATCTGGGACAGTTTCTCAGGGCCCTCATCTTGGAATGTGCCCCCCCCCCCCTCCTTGGTGCAGGTGGAGACGGCTTACTACCTCATGATATCTTCTGGTGCCCTCTGTTCCCATCAACCGCCTTTACTTCCTGTCCCCAGAAGGTGCTTTTATGATCTTCCACTGTCAATCAAGTAGACCCCGTAGTACGGACTTCTTAATCAATGAATACAAATTGCCTCCCAGGACAGATGAGGACCCCCCCCCCCCCCCCCCCCGTGATGGCACCATGAAGTACACATCTACAGGAAAATTACTAGTGACCACACAGATATAATGAGACATGTGATTTCCACCAGTATGTCAACAACAGTCATATATATTGGCTTTGTTAGACGATAGCGGCCACCTGTTCTTATTTACCATGAGATCTGGCCGTAAACTTTCGATTGTTTTGGAACTTTCTCATTTCGGCCTTTTGTTATTGTAGAAATGGGAATATGCTGGAATTGATGTCAGCATATTCCAGGTTACACCATTTAATGTTTTTGTTTTTAAAATGATCTCTGAATAAGCAGTTTAAATTTCATATAGAGATGACTTGTCCGAGACAAAATGGAGTCTTACATGTTGGACTTAGCCCAATATGTCCGACAATGGTCAAGAACTTTCCTCTGCTTAACTGGAGAGTTTAAACCAGTTACATTACATGGAAGGAATTTAAGGATGTCAAAGAGAGGGACTGTGTAAGGTCTTGTAGAGGTGGCATAATTTATCCAACACCAACCCAAGACCAGACAGGGCAACTAGAAGTAAGCAGCAGAGGGGATACCTGTCCCAGCAAGTAGGTCCCACCCCGTTAAGGAAGACGACATCCCTCCAAAAATTTTTGCCAGGGGAGAGGCATCCCACCCATTTCCCAAATTTAACCAAACTGCAAATAATGATAACAAGAACAGGAAGTGCAACAAACATTTCAATGCCTATGAAAGGGGGGCACCACAATGGTAGAGCGGTACAAATTTGACATTGGCTAAAATAAAAGTAAAAAACAGATCTATACAAGAAATGGGGCATGCCACTTCAGCTCCTGCTGGCTACACACAGCTGCTTTTGGTGACTTCATGGTTGGTCATTGAATATGAAAGAAAAGTGCCATGCCACTATATTCTTGCACAGACAGGGGTCTCTGCAGTCAGTTGCCCACAGATCATGCATTGATACAGCCATGTCCTAGAAATATTCCACCCGTGTCTGTAGACAAACCCTCTTTCTAAGAAGATGGTACTTTTTTGGTATATAACATTCGGGCACTATGGTGTAATATAATGTTCTTGTAGATATCATATAAAAGTTTTTGCAGACTTAGAAAAACATGACATGAGAAAAACAGTGCCCCACCTCTCCAAGGGTTGTGTCTGGTATTGCAAGTCATCTCCTTTGTACTGAATGAGCTGCAATACCACATACAACCTGGGAACAGACATGTCACTCATCCTGAAAATCCGGTTACAATTTAGATAAACCACACCCTTTCATATATTGGAGACCGTCATTGCACTTTCCTTATAATTTTCTTTGGCTTCTGTTAAAATGACAAAGTTCTAACTTTTGCTCACTAAAAAGAAATATTCTATATTTTAGTTGAAAAACAAAAAACATTCCTAGTCTAGCTCTTCTTGATCGTTAATATGGGTAAAGAAACCTTTGGTAATTGCTTTATTAAATGAAAACTGTACTTTGTTTAAAACAATGATTTTTTTTATGTTTCAATGTTTTATTTGTGTTTATAAAAAGTTGCCACTAGGTGTCTCCCTATTTGTTCATAGCACATGTCTAACTATCTCTTGCACAGACTTTGGACTCCTGCTGGCCTGGCAGAAGTCGAAAATCAGGAAATGAGGTCTGGAGTGCTGAGGGTGTGTGTGCAGCCTTAGTCAATCATAGCTCATCTCACACTGAACTGCTCTGGACTGTCTGTAGCAGAGTGAGGGAGGAAGGAAGTTCTCCCCTGTATGGCTTCAGATTATGTCTGACCTGGTGGGGAACGCCCCTTCCCACTCTGTGAATCTGACTGAGACTGAGCAGAAAATACAAAAGCAATATCAAGGTATAAAACTTAAAAATAATAAAATATAAAGGCAGGGGTGGTTTATCATGATGGGGTAGTTAACTGGGATACATTTTAACAAGATCATGAGGGGTACTCTTTAATAGGGCTGGCAGATAAACTTAGAAAAGGGGTATAGCACAAAAGCAGCGCTGCACCCTGCCATTCTCCACATAATAAGATGGTAATACTCCTTTAATTATATTATGACATAAAACATTGTAAATAGCAAATGTGATCAAATACCCATATGTATCTTATAGCGTTGACTACATTTGCAGCCCAATGATAATGTGTGCTAAGGTTAAATAGCAAGAAGTCTCAGGGAGAAGAATATGACAGTTGCAGGTTTCAGTTGATAAACACTCAATGGATTTGCAGTCTTGTTATCTACTGATATTTCTTGGGATGGGAAAATAATGCCCTCAGGTGGGTCATACAGGCGATGCTTCTAAAGAATAGGAAATGGCATGTCAATCTGTGAGTATTCTCCATACATTTCGCAACAGAACAAATCCCCTAGGTTGCCTGAGGTAGAGCAAGTAACATTAAGAAAGCTCCAAGAATCCGATGATTTGTTATGCTCTAGGAAAAATATATTTTGACTATTTGGGTGCAGTGCTTTACCTGTTCATGCGTTCAGTTGTAATTTATTTCAAGTGTACTTACAAGGACTGCAGTATATTTCTCAATATGCCTGGTGATGGCTTTCAGGATATAAATTCCACTACCAGGTGGCTTTTAGAGATCTCTCGGAGAGTTTATTCAGGAAATAAAGCATGAAAGGTTGTAAAATATTTGACATGTTTTACTCACCATCATCTGCAAAGATTCCCTGTATTCATTTCTCTAGCAGAGCTCATATAAAGTACATTACTTGGGCTCTCTAGGATTTCCCAAATGTTACTGTTTCAGCATACGGTGCACTTGCATTTGCATGTCATAAGGAGAGTGTGTGGCTATCTAGAACGCAATTGTCTTGCGTTGTGAATCACAAGTTTATTATTGTGTTTAGAGATGAGCGAACTTCCTGTAATTCGATTCGTCACGAACTTCTCGGCTCGGCGTTTGCTGACTTTAGCCTGCATAAAGGAGTTCAGCTTTCAGGTGCTTCGGTCCTAGGATAGAGTCTCCAGCCTGCCGGAGCACCTGAAAGCTAAACTCATTTATGCAGGCTAAAGTCAGCAAACGCCGAGCCGAGAAGTGCGTGAAGAATCGAATTACTGGAAGTTCGCTCATCTCTAATTGTGTTCCCTCTTGGCATAAAGACCACAGTGATCTTAAAGGGGTACTCCGCCCCTAGACATCTTATCCCCTATCCCAGGAATAGGGCATAAGATGTCTGGTTGTGGGGGTCCCGCTGCTGGGGGCACTGCGATCTCTGTGCTGCGTTCGTTTAGTGTGTTGGGTTCAGCGCCGGAGGCTTGTGAGGTCTTGGCCCCACCCCGCTTGCGATGTCATGTTCACGCCCCTTCAATGCAAGTCTATGGGAGGGGGCGTGACCGTGACATCACGAGCCTCCATCCCCCATGGCCAGTCATCCAGCATGGAGCGCGGCGTACCTGCACATCGCAGCCACTCTTCCTGCTCTGAGCTAGGCCAAGAGCTCCCGCGATGTACGAGTATACTGCAACTCGCACATAGCAGTGTGTCTACTCGTAGCGGGTATAACCGCTAGGAGCAGGCACATGTATAGACAGCATAGGTCCTTCACCAGCGAATCCGCAGCGAAATATGCTGCGACAATCCGCTCGTGTGAACGTACCCTTAACAATGGAACCTTAACCCCATGAGGACCAGGCCATTTTCCATTTTTTCACTTTCATTTTTTTCCTCCTCCCCTCCCCTCCCCATATAAGGTCTTGTTTTTTGCGTCACCAATTTTACTTAGCAATGACATCAATAATTTCACCACAAAATCTACGAACCAAAAGAAAAATTATTTGTGGGGAAAAATTTAAAAACAAGATGCCATTTTGTTACTTTTTGGGGCTTCCAATTCTACGCAGAGCACTTTTTTGGTAAAATTTACCTTATCTTTACTCTGTAGGTCCATACAATTAACATGATACCAAACTCATATAGGTTTTATTTAGTTTTACTTGTTTTGAAAAAAATTATAACTTTTTGTCCAAAAATTAGCATGTTCAAAAATGTCCTCTTCTGACCCCTATAACTTTTTTATTTTTCCGTATATGGGGATGTGTGAGGGCTAATTTTTTGTTCCATGATCTGTAGTTGTTATTGGTACCATTATTGTTTTGATGGGACTTTTTGGTTACTTTTAATGCATTTTTTTAGGGCATACAAAGTTACCAAAAATACATAATTTTGGACTTTGGTATTTTTTTTACATATACACTATTGAGCGTGCGGTAAAGTAACATATTTTTATGGTTCGGGCATTTATGCAAGCGGACATTTGACATATGTTTATAGTTTTTTTTGTTTATATTTTTTTATAGGGAAAAGGGGGGTGATTCTGACTTATAATAGAGAAGGGGTTAAATCACATTTATTAACTTATTTTTTTTATAGACTATTGCATGCAATCTTCAGATTGCATACACTGTTCAATACTATGCCATGGCTGACTGGAAATTTGGATTACCGATCGGATGGCGAGGAGGCAGGTAAGGGCCCTTCTGCCATTCTCTCAGCTTATCAGGACACCACAGTTTCACCGTGGTGGTCCTGATCGGCACCGCCGATCAGCCGGGAAATGTTTTTTTAGCATTTTAGATGCCGCAATCAACTTTGATTGCAGCGTCTAAGGGGTTAATGCCGGGCATCATCGGGGTCAGTGATGTCCAGCATTAGCCATGGGTCCTGGCGACAGATAGCCGCTGGGACCACCCCGTTATGACCCGCTTAGCTCCTGAGTGCGCATCATGGAAGGAAGGCGGGACAAGGGCGTACACGTATGCCTTTTGTCCTTAACCTCAATAAGTTCAGAGGTGTAACAAGGTCCAAAAATAATAAAGAACATAGTACAGACATTGCAGAAGTAAATCAGGGCACAAAAGGTTAACAAGCAAAGTACAAGAAACAAAGTAAGAATACACAGGATTAAACAAGCAAGGAGTATACAAAAGCTAGTGCAGAAAAAAAGGAACAGGAACAACTTGACATACAAACTGACTGTGTATTTATGAGCAGCTGAGAAGGACATAGACCCTAAGGGCCGATGTAATTGGCTATGTGTCAAAGCCTGCTGATAGGCCCAGGCAGTGTCACAGCAATGAATGATGCTTTAGCCAAATACAGGAAAATTAACCCTTAAGTCAGAACCAGATTCTTCTCATTATAGAACCAATTATGGGTTCCTCTCTCTCTTTGTAGATTCTCTGACTCCTAATCTGCAGCACCTATTTATCCCCCCGTCCTCTCAGCTGATCAGGACACCACAGTTTCACTGCGGTGGTCCTGATCAGCGTTGCTGAGCAGCCGGGAAGTGTTTTTAAACATTTTAGATGCCGCAGTCAACTTTGATTGTGGCATCTAAGGGGTTAATGCTGGGCTGTCCCAGTGGCAGATAGCAGCTGGGACTACCCCGTTATGACCCACGTAGCTCCTGAACGCGCATCATAGCAGGAGAGCGGGACAAGGAGTACAGGTACGCCTTTCGTCCTTAAGAGGTTAACTGATCCTTAACCTCATTAAGTTCAGAGGTGTAACAAGGTACAAAAATAATAAACAACACAGTACAGACATTGTAGAAGTGAATCAGGGCACAAAGGGTTAACAGGCAAAGTTCAAGAAACAAAGTCGGGATAAACATACCAACAAATAAAGAATGATGAAACAAGAAGAAATCTGATTGGTTGCTATGGGCAACTGGGCAACTTTTCCTTTGCACAGGTTTTGATAAATCTTCCCCATAGACCCTAAGGCCAGATGTAATAGGCTCTATGTCCAAGCCTGCTGATAGGCCCATGCAGTGTCACAGCAATGTATGATGCTTTAGCCAAACACGGGAAAATTAAAGGACAACTGCAGCACAATGTACACTTATCCCCTATCTACAAGATAGGGGATAAGTGTTTGATCGCGGGGGTCTGACCACTGGGACCCCCCACGATCTCCCGTATGGCATGACGTTGCGGCTGGCACGCCTCCTCCATGCATCTCTATGGGAGAGGCGGGGAGGCAATGTTCGTGCCCATAGAACTGTATGGGAACAGGGAGGAGACGGGGCGTCACCGTCGACCTCTAGGTCGACGCTACGTGCCTTAGCGCTCACTATGAGCGCTAATGGCGGTGCCCCGTTAGGGAGATCTCGGGGGGTCCCAGCGGTCGGACGCCCCGCGATCAAACACGTATCCCCTATCTTGTAGATAGGGGATAAGTCTATATTGCGCTGCAGTTGTCCTTTAACCCTAAAGTCAGAACCAGATCCTACTCAATATAGCATGTATCATGGCTTCATCTATCTCTACATAGATGCTCTGCCTCTACAGATTGAACCCTTACCTTCTAGCAAAGATTATAGTTACACAAGCTGAAGGAAGGCACAAGGCTATGTAAGGTTTAAACCTGCTGACTTGTAGCAATAAATAAAATGTACAGATAAAATATTTACTGAATGCTCCTATCACCCCCACCAAGGCTGGATCCTGATAGGAAACAAAGCTCCTGCCCCTGTTCTGTCAGTAGATAAATCCCTTCGCCGACCAAATACACAATTTTTTCTAATATTTCCTGTGTGAGGCAGAGGAGGGGGGCTTAGCTAAAAAAAATACATACACATTTACATTTAATTCACTTAAGATAGTGCCATCTCCTGTAGAATGCCACCCTTGGAAACAAAGCCCTGGGCATATCTATACTATTAGTAACACATATTTGTCATACTTGGATCATTCTTTTCTTAAAGGCATGCTACTAATAGGAGGAATTTTTCCTTGGTTCCTTGTGTTGAGGCATCTATGGTCCAGTTTGTCTTAAAGGGGTACTCTGGTGGAAAACCTTTTTTTTTTTTTTATCAACTGGTGCCAGAAAGTTAAACAGATTTGTGAATTGCTTCTGTTAAAAAATATTAATCCTTCCGGTACTTATTAGCTGCTGAATACTACAGAGGAAATTCTTTTCTTTTTTGAGCACAGTGCTCTCTGCCGACATTACGAGCACAGTGCTCTCTGTTGACATCTCTGTCCATTTTAAGAACTGTCCAGAGTAGGAGAAAATCCCCGTAGCAAACATACGCTGCTCTGGACAGTTACTAAAATGGACAGAGATGTCAGCAGAGAGCACTGTGCTCGTGATGTCGGCAGAGAGCACTGTGTTCCAAAAAGAAAAGAATCTGTAGTATTCAGCAGCTAATAAGCATTGGAAGGATTAAGATTTTTTTTATAGAAGTCAATAACAAATCTGTTTTACTTTCTGGTACCAGTTGATTAAAAAAAAAAAAAAACTGTATTTACAAGCCGATAAATCCTTAAAGGGGTACTCCGGTGAAAAACATATTTTTTTTAAATCAACTGGTGCCAGAAAGTTAAACAGATTTGTAAATTACTTCTATTTAAAAATCTTAATCCTTTCAGTACTTGTTAGCCGCTGTATGCTACAGAGGAAATTCTGTTATTTTTAAATTTATTTTTTGTCTTGTCCACAGTGCTCTCTGCTGACACCTCTGTCTGTGTCAGGAACTGTCCAGAGCAGCATAGGTTTGCTATGGGGATTTTCACCTGATCTGGACAGTTCCTGATACGGGCATCAGGTGTCAGCAGAGAGCACTGTGGACAAGACAAAAAAGAAATTCAAAAATTAGAGAATTTCCTCTGCAGTATATAGATGCTAATAAGTACTGGAAGGGTAAAGATTTTTTAATAAAAGTAATTTACAAATCTGTTTCAAAACAGCGACCCCCCCACCTTTGTCTGCAGGGCGAACAATAATAGATTTATTGTTCTGTATGGATTTAATTACAGTTCTCTCAGCAAAAGTTAAATTATCATTCTCCTTAAAAATAACAGATTTATCACATAAATTGGAAAAATCCTGCATAACCATATGGTAAAAAGTCTCAAGATGGCTGCCACGATTGTGTAAAGGGTAAAATGAAGATTTGGGTTTTACTGGTACATGACGAGCTGGAGTCATGTCAACTGGTGTGGTAACGGGAGTAGAAATGTTACCAATACTGGAATTACAAACTCCCAAATTCAAAATTTGGGGGGTATTAATGATCTGATGATCAGATTTGTTCTGGATAGAAAAATGACGGCTCAATGTTAATCTACGAATAAAGTCATTTAAATCTAAGAATAACTGAAAGTCATTCGGACATACAGCAGGACAAAAAGAAAGCCCCTTCGCAAGTAAATTGGTTTCATTTTCAGAGAGTATGTAGCTAGATAAATTGAAAATTTTTCTTTTTTTCTTTTTTTGTTATTAATTTTTCTGTCTTTGGGATGGTTGTAGAGGTGGGGTGGCGTTTTCTTTGACCTCCTCTGCAGCCTCTGGGTTTTCCTTTCTTTTTATGGATTGAGTTCGATTTAATGTCTTTATGGGGGGGTAATACTGAGTGATCGTGCGTAAGCGTACATCCAAATTGGCATTGCACGCTAGAGTGGCATCTGTAGTGGGAGGGCAATTGTAAAAAGAAGATGAAGAAGTAGAAGCAGGAGTAGAAATCCCTGGAGTGTCAGAAGTGTCATATTGTGAACTATCAATAAGTGTGGAGCTCATGTCAGACAATGAAACCTTGTGTACTGTGAGGAGGGAGGAATCGATGGAGCAGTCGAGAGGCTTACAGGGCTGCCCAACATAGAGACCTCCCACTGCCCTGGGACCCAGGTCCAACTCATGACAAGGATCCGAAAAAGTAAGTGGAGGAAGCAAAGGACAGACCATATTAGGTGCTGGTCTGTCTAGTGATAAGAGAGTATTAGTGGTAGTATTGTTAAGAACATTACTGTTAGGATTAGCAGAAGTGATCTGTGCAATGGTAGTGACTTTATGGCTACAACTTGCATTGACATTAGTAGCAGACATAGGAGGCTTATTAGCCAATGATTTGATTTCAGAAGTAATTTGATTTTTCTTATTATTAGAATTTTTTGAGTTAGAATGTTGGGAGTTACCACGAGATGAATTTACTATAGTTCTGCTATGTTCAAATCTTCTATCAGTCCCCAAGGGAGTGACAGAAGATGTTTTCAAGGTGGAATTGGTTGGGTTTTCTTGTTTTTTAGAGGATAAAGTATTATTAGACATTTGTTTCTGAGGATTATATTTTGGCCATTTGTGTATTTGGCCGCACATATAATCTTGTTTGTCACGATTAAATTGGACTTTCAGGGACTATTTTCTGCCTTGTACCATAAAAAGGGAAAAGATATGCCAACTTCTACTCTTGAGACCAAAATCATGGTGTATATCCAAGAAACAGCTTTGCCCACAATACCCTCTGACAAAGTTGTTTTACTTGTTCCCTTCTTTTCTGACTATGGAGTAGACTCACTTATTTACTGATGCCTTTTATAAAACCTTTCAAGACTTGCTATTGCCTCTCTAGGTGTTCCAAAAACATCTCTACATTGTGCCCTTTCCCAAAGTGATGTGTTGGTTCTGCCCAAATTAGGAAAAGTTTGAGCCTACTGTAAGAATTATTGCCCAATTTCTCTAATTAATTGCATTATTAAGCTATAAACTAAATAGCTGACCACCCATTTGGTTTATTCCTGATGTTATTTATGGTGACCAGGTGGGATTTATTCCTGATAGGGAGGCAAGGGACAACCCTTTCTCTCACGTTAATTACATGTATGCACCATAGCCAACAGGAAATGACTTGTTACTTGTGTAACAAGTTAGTCTTGAGGCTTAACATGCATAAATTAATAAAGAAATGCTATTCTTGTGAGTCATACTCCCAACCCAAACATGTGAACAGCCCATTAATGCCAGTGCAGAAAACAAGGTTGTCAGCCTGTGCAAAAGGTTTTGTTATATCATCCTGGAGGTTTCGGAATGCAAATTTTTTTACCAAACACCAGTTTTGAACCCAGTACATCTGCTTTTTTTTTTTTTTTTTTTACACCTAAGTCAAATCATGAGATCATTTTCATTTATATTGTGTTATTAGGTAAATTTCTCCTGACATGGTTGGTTTAAAGAGTACCTGTCACTAAATAAACTTTCCTAAACTAACTCAGGCTATGTTCCCTAACTACTCCTAGCACCCCTTCCACACTTAGAAAAAAAATGTAAGAGCTTTAAAAAGATGTGTATCATACCTTTCTTCTTGCTCACATGGTGAAATCTCTCAGCAGAAGAAAGTGGGCATTTCCCAGCAGGCATGATCTCACTGAAGCTTGCTGGGGGACTACTTCTGCCCTCAAATTGTTGCAGCACTGTCATGAAAAGAAGACCTCTAGCTCTATGCAGCAGCTTTCAGTCTGTGTATCTTTCAGTGAGGCTCTTTGCATCTGTCAATCAAGCTCAGTGCAGAGAAACACTTCTTGAGTTTGGTCTCCTGCCATTTACAAGCATGAGACCAAAATCTGAGATTTTGACCAGAAGGAATGTGTTCTGGCCAAGAAGGGAGACCCCTGGTGGTCTGAAGTATACAGCAGAAAAACTAACAAAAATTTTTTTTTTTAAATGGAAGCCAATTACAAAAGTTATTTATTTGGCATAAGGAATCAAATATTACAGCAAGCTCTAAGATTGACAGCACATATTGAACAATAAATGTGAGGAGCCCGGGCCTTACCATGATCAAAAATCCTACAACCAAAGTAAAGTTCATATGTTTTCTTAACAAGTCCAGTCATTGTGCATATTTGAAGGCTAATATACATGAAAAAAGGAAATTAAAGCAAGGAATAATTTTAACCCCTTTAGGACCTAGACCATTTTCCCCTTAAGGAACCGGGCATTTTTTGCACTTCTGACCACTGTCACTTTAAGCATTAATAACTCTGGGATGCTTTCACTTATGAATTTTATTCCGAGATTGTTTTTTCGTGACATATTCTACTTTAACATAGTGGTAAATTTTCGTCGATACTTGCCTCATTTCTTGGTGAAAAATTCCCAAGTTTCTTGAAAAATGAGAAAATGTTGCATTTATCTAACTTCAAAGCTCTCTGCTTTTAAGGAAAATTGACATTCCAAACACATTATATATTGATTCACATATACAAAATGTCTACTTTATGTTTGCATCATAAAGTTGACATGTTTTAACTTTTGGAAGACATCAGAGGGCTTCAGAGTTCAACAGAAATTTTCAAATTTTTCACAAAATTTTGAAAATTGTAATTTTTCATGGACCAGTTCAGTTTTGAAGTGGATTTGAAGGGCCTTCATATAAGAAATACCTCATAAATGACCCCATTATAAAAACAGAACCCCCCCAAAGTATTCAAAATTACATTCAGAAAGTTTGTTAACCCTTTAAGTGTTTCACAGGAATAGCAGCAAAGTGAAGGAGAAAATTCAAAATTAAAATTTTTTACACTCGCATGTTCTTGTAGACCCAGTTTTTGAATTTTTACAAGGGCTAAAAGGAGAAAAAGCCCCCCAAAATTTGTAACCCCATTTCAATCAAGTAAGGAAATACCTTATATGTGAACATAAAGTGTTCTGTGGGTGCACTAGAGGGCTCAGAAGGGAAGGAGCGACAATGGGATTTTGGACAGTGAATTTTGCTGAAATGGTTTTTGGGGGGCATGTCACATTTAGGAAGCCCCTATGGTGCCATAACAGCAAAAAAAACCACATGGCATACTATTTTGGAAACTATACCCCTCAAGGCACGTAACAAGGGGTCCAGTGAGCCTTAACACCTCACAGGTGTTTGAGGACTTTTTGTTAAAGTCAGATGTGTAAATGAAAAAAAATATTTTTTTTCACAAAAATACTTTTTTTTCCCCAAATTTTACATTTTCACAAGGGGTAATAGGGGAAAAGGTCCCCCAAAATTTGTAACCTCATTTCTTCTGAGTTTGGAAATACCCAATGAGTGGACAACAAGTGCTCTGCTGGTGCACTTCAATACTCAAGAGAGAAGGAGCACAATTGAGCTTTTGGAGAGAGAATTTGTTTGGAATGGAAGTCAAGGGCCATGTGCGTTTACAAAGCCCCCTTTGGTGCCAGAACAGTGGACCCCCCCACATGTGACCCCATTTTGGAAACTACACCCCTCACAGAATTTAATAAGTGGTGCAGTGAGCATTTACACCCCACTCGCATTTGACAGATCTTTTTAACAGTGGGCTGAGCAAATGAAAAATTACATTTTTCATTTTCACGGACCACTGTTCTAAAAATCTGTCAGACACCTGTGTGGTGTAAATGCTCACTGCACCCCTTGTTACATTCCGTGAGGGGTGTAATTTCTGAAATGGGGTTACATGTGGGGGATGGGGGGTGCATTGTTCTAGCACTATGGGGTCTTTGTAAACACACATGGCCTTCAATTCAGGAAAAATTTTCTCTCCAAATGCCCAGTGGTGCTCCTTCTCTTCTGAGCATTGTAGTTTGCCCACAGAGCACTTTACGTCCACATATGGGGTATGTTCTTATTCAGAAGAAACGGGGTTAAAAATTTTGGGGGGTCGGGGCTAAATGAACAATTAAGGGTAACACCAGCATTTTAGTTTTTCATTTCCCCATCTAACTTTAACTCTAACTTTAGGCTCACTATACCTCTTGTTATGTTCCGTGAGGGGTGTAGTTTCCAAAATGATGTTACACAGGAGTATTTATTTATTTTTTAGTTTATGTCAGAACCACTGTAAAATCAGCCACCCCTGTGCAAATCATCAATTTAGGCCTCAAATGTACATACTGCGCTCTTACCCCTGAGCCATGTTGCGCAACCACAGAGCATTTTACGCTCACATATGGGATATTTCCAAATTGCATTACAAATTGTGGGGGTCTTTTTTTCCTTTTACCTCTTGTGAAAATAAAAAGTATGTGGCAACACCAGCATGTTAGTGTAAATTGTTTTACACTAACAGGCTGGTGCAGACCCCAACTTTTCCTTTTCATAAGGGGTAAAAGGAGAAAAAGCCCCCCAAAATCTGTAACGCAATTGCTCCCGAGTACGGAGATACCCCATATGTGGCCCGAAACTGTGTCCTTGAAATACGACAGGGCTCCGAAGTGAGAGAGGGTCATGCGCATTTGAGGACTAAATTAGGGATTGCATAGGGGTGGACATAGGGGTATTCTACACCAGTGATTCCCAAACAGGGTGCCTCCAGCTGTTGCTAAACTCCCAGCATGCCTGGACAGTGAGTGGCTGTCCAAAATGCTGTCAGTTGTTGTTTTGCAACAGCTGGAGGCTACGTTTTGGAAACACTGCCGTACGATAGATTTTTCATTTTTATTGGGGGATGGGGCAGTGCAATGGGGTGTATATGTGGTGTTTTACCCTTTATTTTGTGTTAGTGTAGTGTAGTGCTTTCAGGGTACATTCGCACTGGCGGGCGTTTACGGTGAGTTTCCCGCTAGGAGTTTGCGCTGTGGCGGAAAATTTGCCACAGCTCAAACTTGAAGCAGGAAACTCATTGTAAACCCACCTGTGCAAATGTACCCTGTACATTCACATGGGGTGAGGGGGAAAACCTCCAGCTGTTGCAAAACTACAACTCCCAGCATGCAATGACAGACCGTGCATGCTGGGAGTTGTACTTTTGCAACAACTGGAGGCCCACTGGAAAACCTTCAGTTAGGTTCTGTTACCTAACTCAGTATTTTCTAACCAATGTGCCTCCAGCTGTTTCAAAACTACAACTCCCAACACATACTGATCACCGAAGGGCTGTAGAGATGTAGTTTTGCAACAGCTGGAGGTATGCAACTACAACTCCCAACATGGCGAGACAGCCGTTTGCTGTTCATGCATGCTGGGAGTTATAGTTTTGCAAGATTTAGAGGGCCATGGTTTAAAAACCACCGCACAGTGATATCCAAACTGTGGCCCTTCAGATGTTTCAAAGCTACAAATCCCAGCATGCCCAGACAACAAACTACTGTCTGGGCATGCTGGGAGTTGTAGTTTTGCAAGATCTAAAGGGCCACAGTTTAGAGACCACTGCACAGTGATCTCCAAACTGTACCCCTCTAAATCTTGCAAAACTACAAATCTCAGCATGCCCACACAGCTGTCTGGGAATGCTGGGAGTTGTAGTTACAGTTTAGAAACCATGTTATAGTGGTCTCCAAACTGTAGCCCTCCAGATGTTGCGAGGCAATAACTCATCAGCTTCCATCCGTCATCGCCGCCCGCCTCCGATCGCTGCTGGTATGTGACCTCCGGCGATGGTCACCGCTGGTTCCCCAGCTTTGCCCGGACAACAGTGGGTGGACAGAGAGGGGAACCAAACTTTAACCCCCCTGCCCCGATCAGCTATTGGTCGATCACTTCTGACCGACCAATAGCAGGAATAGGAGGGGTGGCACCTCACTCCTATCCCTTTAGGTGGATCGGGGCTGTCTTGGACACCCCCGATTCCCCTTATTTTCTGGGTCACTGAGTCACCAGAGATCTGTATGGCCCAGAATCACTGCAGATCGCCGGTCTGAATTGACATGGAAGGGTCTCAGGACCCCCCCCCCCCCCCCAGGGGTTAGCACAGGGTGCCTTCTGAATGATTTCCCACAGATGTGCAGGTACACCCTGGGTCCTTAAGTACCAGGGAGCAAGGGCGTACCCGTACGTCCTAGGTCCTTAAGGGGTTAAGAAAAAGGAAAGGAGGGTATGTAGAAGAGAATAAAGGATTGGCTGAATGCCTCAATGAATACTTCTGCTCAGTTTTTACATACAAAAATGAAGGAAAAGGACCTCAGTGAGGAAGACTAATAAATCTTTTGATGCATGTGTCTTTACAGAGGAAGAGGTTCTATGTTTACTGTCTAAATACACCCACACTAATTAAAAGAGCTTAGCAGTGTCCTAGCAAAAATCATTAACAGATTTATTTAACAATTACTGCCAACAGGAGTTGGCCTAGAAGATTGGAAATTAGCAAATGTTCCCATTTACAGAAAAGGTAGCAGGGATGAATCAGACTATAGGCCAGTAAGCCTGACATCAATAGTGAGGAAATGTATGAAAACCCATACTAATGTATAGGATTGTGGAACATCTAATATCACAAGGATTGCATGATGAAAACCAACATGGGTTTACTTTATTGAGAACATGTCAAACTGATCTTATTGATTTTTTGACTAGGTGACTAAAATAATAGACAGTAGACATCGCTTATCTAGATTTTAGTAAGACTTTTGACATAGAAGACTTAACAATAAACTGCAGTCATTGAGCTTGGATTAGGGCAGACAACAGAGGGTTGTAGTCAATGGAGTATATTCAGTATATTCAGTATATATGTTACCAGTGGGGTACCTCAGGGATCTGAACCATTTTATTTAATATCTTTATCAGTGATATTGCAGAAGGTCTTGATGGTAAGGTATTGGTCTTTTTGCTGATGACACAAGGATATGTAACAGGGCTGATATTCCTGGAGGGATACACCAAATGGAAAAGGATTTAGGAAAACTAGAGGAATGGTTAGAACTGTCTCTAGCAACTGATATATAACGTGGATGAATGCAAGATAATGCATCTTGGGCATGAAAACACAAGGGCAAAGTACAGAATATGTCATACAGTCCTAAACTCAGTATGTGAGGAAAGGGATTTAGGAGTAATTATTTCAGAAGACTTAAAGGTAAGCTGATAAAGTCATAGAGCAGCAGGAAATGCTCGCAGAATACTTGGATGTATAGGGAGAGGTATTAGCAGTAGAAAGAGAGAAGTGCTCATGCATGTACAGAACACTGGTGAGACTGCAAAACTAGTCCATGGGTTAAAGGATAAAACTTTCAGGGAACATGTATAGCTTGGAAGAAAGACGAGACAGAGGGGATATGATAGAAACATTTTAATACATAAAGTAAATCAACACAATAAAGTAGGAGAGTTTATTTAAAAGACAGAAAGCAACCACAAGAGGACATCATTTTAAATTAGAGGGGAAAAGGTTTATGCAGTAATAAGAGGATGTATTTCTTTATTGAGAAAGTAGTGGGTGCATGGAAAAGCCTTCCTGCAGAAGTGGTCACTGCAAATACAGTGAAGGAGTTTAGGCATGCCCCTAGAAATGTAGCAGAACTTATCAAGGCTGTTGCAACATTTTCAAGAGATTTCTGCTGTCACCAATAGTGATGAGTGGCATTGCCCATATTCGAATTTGCGATATTTTGCAAATATATACACCAATATTCGTCCTATATTCGTGAATTTCGCTTATTCGTTATATTCGCATATGCGAATATGCGTAAATGGAAATATTCGCATATGTGAATATTCGTATATTTGTGTATTCGAGGAAAGAAACAGTGAGGGGTGGGCAACTTTACTATTGGTTGCTATGGATGTTGTTGATAACCGCTGACAAGTGTATTTGCATCATTCTAATTGGCCCACAAGAGAAAAGAAGGAATATGTGAATATTCACATATGCGAATATGCGCATATGCGGAAAAAAGTGAATATTCGTGATTTCGAATATATAGCGAATATATTTGAATTATTCGTGAATTTGCAATATTCGCAATAAAAATTCGAAATGCGAATATTCGCTCCCAACACTAGTAAACAATGAAGGAGATGAGGCTCTTAGTCGTTCAGCTATGCTGTAAGGGTGGTTAAAGTTGGTACGATCAGATATTGGTGGCCTGTCCTGATGATAGACTATCAATATTACATTGCCAGAAAACAAACCCAGGCGATCAGCACAGCCTTCCTCCAGAATCTGTGTAACCAAAATTATCTTGGTGCACGTGGAAGTCCCCTCCAGATCCTAAGGTGTTCAGATATGATAGGCAACACAACATAAACATTCTCCAGCTCCTGGAATAAGATGACAAGTTTAATTCTCTTCCACCTAAAAAGGTCAGCACACCAACGCGTTTCTGACAATACACTGTCTGTATTTACGGACAATAGTTTTTTTGTACAAAGTTGTTTGAAAACCAAAAAGGACATACCCTATTAGACCCTTATTTATATTGGACGATACCTATCCCCAGAGGTCTTGTAACGCACCATAGATGTTATTCCAGTATATTGCATATTGAATGCAATCTGGTCCTAGAAATATATTGGTAACATCTATGGTGCGTTCAAGACCTGTAGGAATAGGTATTGTCCAATAGAATTACAGTTCTTATGCGGTCCGAGTTTTTTGGCTTTAAAACACGTTGGTGTACTGAATGTTTTAAGGAAATGTAGAGAAAGTTTGTCATCTTATTGTAGAAGGTGGAGAGTTTTTATTTTGTTTTTTTCCTTTAACACAATTTAAGGAAGATTCTAGTGTATATATATATATATATATATATATATATATATATATATAGATCTATATATATTAGGGATGTCCCGATACCGATACTGGTATCGGTATCGGGGCAGATACTAACCATTTGCATGGTATCGGGGACTCATTTAATGTCCCCGATACCATGCCTGATACCAGGTGCCGCTCTGCTGCTCCGTTCTTCCATCCTCCTGTCCGCATCATAGTGTTCCATGGAGGAGCATGTGACACACACGTCACTCCGCCTCCTCCCCTGTGCCCAGCAGAACGCTACGCAGGAAGCAGAGTGACGTGTATGTCACATGCTTCTCCATAGGATGCCACGATGCGGACTGGAGGACGGGAGAACGGGGCAGCAGAGCGGCAGTACCAGCACCCGACCCGAGGAGGTGAGCTGCCTGCAAGGAGGGGACTGCTACTAATGTCTAAGCGGGGGGGCCCTGCTGCTGTCTAAATGGGGGGGGGGGCTGCTGCTGTCTAAACAGGGGGGGGGCTGCTGCTGTCTAAACGGGGTGCGCTGCTGCTGTCTAAAGGGGGTGGCCTTGCTGCTGTCTAAAGGGGGGCTCTGATGCTGTCTAAAGGGGGGCCCTGATGACATCTAAAGGGGAGGGCCTGCTGCTGCTGTTTAAAGGGAGGACCTGCTGCTGTCTAATTGGGGGGTCCTGCTGCTGTCTAATAGGGAGGGGCTGCTGCTGTCTAATAAGGGGGAGCCCTGCTGCTGTCTAAAGGGGGGGCCCTGCTGCTATCTAAAGGGGGGGCCTGCTGTTGTCTAAAGGGGGGCCCTGCTGCTGCCTAATAGGGGGGGCCTGCTGCTGTCTAAAGGGGGGCCCTGCTGCTATCTAAAGGGGGGGCCTGCTGTTGTCTAAAGGGGGGCCCTGCTGCTGCCTAATAGGGGGGACCTGCTGCTGTCTAAAGGGGGGGCTGCTGTCTAAAGGGGGGCCCTGCCACTGTCTAAAGAGGGGGCCCTGCTGCTGTCTAAACGGGGGCCCTGCTGCTGTCTAAACGGGGCCCTGCTGCTGTCTAAAGGGGGGGAGCCCTGCTGCTGTCTAAAGGGGGGCCCTGCTGCTGTCTAAAGGGGAGCCCTGCTGCTGTCTAAAGGGGGGGCCCTGCTGCTGTCTAAAGGGTGAGCCCTGCTGCTGTCTAAATGGGGGGCCATGCTGCTGTCTAAACGGGGGCCCTGCTGCTGTCAAAATGGGGGGCCTGCTGCTGTCTAAAGGGGGGGGGCCCTGCTGCTGTCTAAAGGGGGGCCCTGCTGCTGTCTAAAGGGGGGGGCCCTGCTGCTGTCTAAAGGGGGGGCTGCTGCTGTCTAAAGGGGGCCCTGCTGCTGTCTAAAGGGGGGGCCCTGCTGCTGTCTAAAGGGGGGGGCTGCTGCTGTTTAAATGGGGGCCCACTGTCTAAGCAGCGTCAGAAACCGGGTCACGCTGGTGTCAGATTCCCTTTAAAATATAAGTACTCGTACTTGCTATCGGCGAGTACTAGAGTTAAAGTATTGGTACTCATACTCGGTCTTAAAAAAAGGGTATAGGGACATCCCTAATATATATATATGTGTGTGTGTGTGTGTGTGTGTGTGTGCACGTGTGTGCTTTTTTAAAATATCCACTTCTACATCAATCTCCTGCTTTGGAGTCACACAAGGGAAAAGCGCCAGGCCAATATATCTATTTTTAACATCCCTTGGGATATAAGTCCTGTCCAAAAGTTCCTTTAAAGGGGTACTCCGGCACTAAAACATCTTATCCCCTATCCAAAGGATAGGAGATGAGATGCCTGATCGTGGGGGTCCCGCCGCTGGGGACCCATGTGATCTTGCATGCAGCACCCCATTATAATCAGTCCCCAGAGCATGTTCGCTCCGGGTCTGATTACTGGTGATCACTGGGGCCGGAGGGGGGGGTCCCCAGCGGTGGGACCCCTGTGATCAGGCATCTTATTCCCTATCCCCATTGCTTTATTTTTGGCTTTATTTCTGTCCAGCGAAACTACAACTCCCAGCATGCCCTGACAGCCCTCGGCTGTCCAGGCATGCTGGGAGTTGTAGTTTTGCAACAGCTGGAGAGCCATTGGGATCACTGATACCGCATGTCAATCTTGGCCCGTGCTGCTGATCCTTAAAAGAGTAGTCTAGTGAAAAATAGCATCCCCTATCCTAGGGGATAAGTTATAGATTGCAGGGTGTCCGAGCGCTGGGACTCCCCGCGATCTCCGACATGGGGCCCCGGCAGTTTGCCGGAAGCTGACGTCCGACCCCCGCAGGAGGCTGCGGCAGGCACACCCCTCAATTTATCTCTATGGGATACATAGAGGGGCGCTTCGGCCGGAACTCCGTGTGGTGGTCGGCTCGCCCCCTTCCGGCAGACTGCCGGGGCCCAGTTCAGGAGATTGCAGGAGGTCCCAGTGCTCGGACCCCCAGTGATCTATCCTTTGGATAGGGGATAAGTTATTTTTCACCAGACAACTGCTTTAACTATCAGCAGGAGCCACAGCCACATTAAATAAATGAGCAGCACTGGCTGTCAGGGCGTATGACAAGTGACATCCTTCCCCTCCACGGGGCAATGTCAGGGGTGTCACTCGTCAGACATCCCGGCAGCCAGCGCTGCTCATTGAGCCTGCTAGAGCCACACTGATCTGTGTAAGAAACCTATGGGCCCAGGCTGCCGAGGACCCAAAATGACATTACATATACTGAATGTCTGGTTAGGAGAAACAAATACATTGCACCCCATAGAGAGTCGCACCATTTTAATAAAAAAAATTGCAGAAACAGTCATGCACAATATGTTAATAAGCTTTCTGGATTTCAGCCAATCAGAGAGCAGCACTGCCCAAATAGAACTCCCAGGAGGTAACAGCGTGTCACACATGTGATGTCATAACCATTGTCCACCAGAGAGCAGCACTGAGCAGAAATAACACTGCTCCTGTTCATTCTTCATCAGTGAGGGGCCGGTGCTGGACACTGTAGGGACGCGGGAATGCAAAGTCATACACATGACTGTGACTGGTAAGTGTTACATTGTTGTGTCCAAAAGATCTTTATTGCAGTTCCATGTGTATTTCTATGATAAACATGTAAATAATTTATCTTTTGTTTTCTTATCTTAGATGCACTATTTCCAGGACATGGAGTAGCATTTCCGGACCTACAGCAAGACGTTGGATGAAGGCATAGCCCCAGAAATAACACTGGTCCTGTTCATTCTTCATCAGTGAGGGGCCGGTGCTGGACACTGTGTAGGGACGCGGGAATGCAAAGTCATGCACATGACTGTGACTGGTAAGTGTTACATTGTTGTTTCCAAAAGGTCTTTATTGCAGTTCCATGTGCATTTCTATGATAAACATGTAAATAATCTATCTTTTGTTTTCTTATCTTAGATGCACTATTTCCAGGACATGGAGTAGCATTTCAGGACCTACAGCAAGACGTTGGATGAAGGCACAGCCCTAGGAATCACACACATACACAGACACATTTGCCCAAATTATAGAGGTAACCTCCTATGCCCAGAGGAAGGGCAGTACAGTAGCCATGGATTCCCTACAGGTTTCCTCCCCTCTGGAGGTTTTTCCTGTCCTGAGTATTAGTTACTGTACACTCTTTGTGAGTGATGGGAGGTTACAAAAAACCCCTACACAAACATTGTAATAAATAAAGTTTCCCCTTTTTTAACCTTTCTTTGACTTGTTCGACTTGTTATTTTATTTCTGTGTATGAAAAATATTGTTTGCAAAATGTGGATGACATGAGTTTTTTTTTCTTTTTTATCTCCTGCACGATCTGCATAGATCATTGTAGAGAGAGAGGCAGTTGATGCTGGGTGGTACAGTTGCCAAGGCAACGAGAACTGGCCATTGGGCATTTGCCTGCTGAGCCAGACCATCAGTGGGCTGTCTGGTCCACTAGTCCTAAAAACTGTGAGGCTGCAGCCTTTTTCTGAGTTGCGGCCACAGTCGCTACATTAAATGAGATCTGCAGGATTGCGGGGGGTCCGAGTGCTGGGACCCCCCGTGATTTCCCATATGGGGACCCGGCAATGTCGCGACTCTGTGCGGCTAGTACTTGTGGCGTCGACCTCACTGAAAGAGATACATGGAGGGGGCCTGTCGGGCGTCATGCTGCAGCCAATATGCCTCCTGCATGGGAAGAGACACGGCAGAGTCGGAGCCCCATACAGGAGATTGCGGGGTTATATATACATACCGCTGCAGATCTCCTTTAGGAGCTCTTAAAGCAGCAACCGCTGGCTGCAGCCTTTAAAGCAGGGGTCCTCAAACTACGGCCCGTGGACCAATGCTAATGCCCCCCGCCCCCTCCATACTCTAGCATGGCGGAGCGGGAGCTATGAGCTCCCACTCCACCATTCACCCATCTTTCTACCATGCTGCTTGCTCCTTGCTTGCAGCAGCGTGTGAGCGACGGGGACGCGATCCTCTGCAGAGCGGCGCAATGATGTCACATTATCGCACCGGTGCCAGAAAATCACGTCCCGCAGCTCGCACAGTTCAAGTTAGCTATAGGCTGGGCTTTTGGTAAGATCCTACAGAGTGTGAGTGTGTATGTGTGTGAGTGTGAGAGAGTGTATGTGTGGTAAGCTGTAGGAAACACCACAGGGGCACTGTATAGTACACGTGGCATATAGTACACATCAAAGGGGACATTTAATGTGAGAGAAACATGGCAGGGAGCATTATAAGTGAGAGGCACATGACAGGGGGGCATTATATGTGAGGGACACATGGCAAGAGGGCCCCTTGTCATGTACCTCTCACATATAATGCCACCTGTGCAGTGCCCCTCACATATATTGCCCTCTCATGTGCCCCTTAATATAATGCCCCCTGAGGGGGCAGGACAGGGAGCATTATATATTTGGGGCACATGACAAAGGGCATTATTATGTGAGGGTAACAGGACGAACTTTATTACTATGTAGGGGGCACAGAACATAATTATTCATTATATACAGGTCATAATTATTATTATATGTGAGGGCACAGGATGGGGCATTATTGCTATATGTGAAGGGCACTGGGTGTTTTGCCTACCACAACTATGGGGGCAACTATTAAGAGGGGCCTACCCAAATTATATTGAGCCCCCTATATAGTTTGGGTAGGCCTCTCTGTTCATAGTTGCTGCTTCCATATAGTGTAGGTAGGCCCCTTTGTGAAAGGGCACCCGCACCAGTGTAAAAGCGGAGATCCACCAATCAGACTGCATTGATGGGCACTGATCATACTGCATTGATGGACACTGATCAGACTGAATTGATGGACACTGATCAGACTGTATTGATAAAAACAAGCAATCTCCAGGTAGCAGAATGGGATCAATGGAAGCGCTGAGACCAGATAAGAAGTTAAAAGGATTTATTTCCCATAATGCAATGCGTTTCACGGTCACCCGCTTCCTCAGACATGCCTGAGGAAGCGGGTGACCGTGAAACGCGTTGCATTATGGGAAATAAATCCTTTTAACTTCTTATCTGGTCTCAGCGCTTCCATTGATCCCGCTCTGCTACCTGGAGATTGCTTGTTTTTATTGTGATTCTATTTCAGCGGGACAAAGCTGCAGAGACCCTTTGATGATACGCCCTGTTCCATTGTTGTACTTGGTTGGAGTACAACTTCATGTGGTAAGCGCAATTCACACTTAGCGTTACCAACTCACCTTTGGTGTTACACTACGGAGCGCATCCGTTTGTGCTTTTTTTAATTTCAGACTGTATTGAGGGCCACTGATCAGACTGCATTGATGGGCACTGATCATACTGCATTGATGGACACTGATCAGACTGAATTGATGGACACTGATCAGACTGTATTGAGGGGCACTGATCAGACAGCATTGATGGGCACTGATCATACTGCATTGATGGACACTGATCAGACTGAATTGATGGACACTGATCAGACTGTATTGAGGGGCACTGATCAGACTGCATTGATGGGCACTGATCAGACTGCATTGATGGGCACTGATCAGACTGCATTGATGGGCACTGATCAGACTGCATTGATGGGCACTGATCAGACTGCATTGATGGGCACTGATCAGACTGCATTGATTGGCACTGATCAGATTGCATTGATGGGCATTGATCAGACTGCATTGATGGGCACTGATCAGACTGCATTGACGGGCACTGATCAGACTGCATTGATGGGCAGTGCAGTCTGTATGTCTCTGTGTGACAAATATGGAACTGACATTGACCATCTCATTAGCCAAAAGCAGGCCCATTGTTCCCATTGAAATACTGGTTAGTTTGTTGATTTAACTTTACTTGTTCTTCATTTTAATTATTGTATTTGTTCCCATTTTGTTTCTTCACTTCAAAATAAGATATATGCAGTATGCATAGGAATTTGTTCATAGTTTTTTTTTGTGAACTGGCCCCCTGTTTAAAAAGTTTGAGGACCCCTGCTTTAAAGCAACAACCACTGCCCACAGATCTTAAGCGGCGACTGGCAGCCACAGGTCTTAAAGCAGCAATCACTGGTCACCACTGTATGAGCCGCGGCCAGCAGTCGCCGCCATGGGCAAATTAACAGAGGGAGTCTGCGGCTGCCATCATCCCCTCTTTTTTTACACACTTTAGTCAGGCCAAATAGCGTGCCCCCGCCGCCAGTGACAGATTAGGCTGGTGACCACTGTCAGTTTAAGAGGAGCAAAAGAGCAGCACATGGGCACATCTGCTCCAATGCTCCCTGACATCAGCTGATTGGAAGAGCAGAGCAGTAGAGGTGCTTGTTTCCTCAATGGCCTGCTTTTAGAAAGTAATATCTGCTGCTTGACCAAAGGTGACCAAAAGGCCCTCCCAGTGCCAGTGACTCTGAGCTGTCATGAGATGAGCCGGAAGATCATCACCAACAAGTTTGAGTCAATAGAGTAATATGAAATGCCTGTGGTGTTTTTTTCATCCTTTTATGGCATTTTTAGGCTCCTTAAAATAAATTGTTTACCACCAGAGTACTCCTTTAACAATAGTTATGATGGCTTATGCTTAGGCCATCAATATCAGTGAGTTGCAATACCAGACATAACCACTACTAAAAATACGGAGCTGTGCCTGGTAAACAATGAAGGAGATGAGGCTCTTAGTCATTTAGCTATGCGGTAAGGGTGGTTAAAGTTGGTACGATCAGATATTGGTTGCCTGTCCTGATGACAGACTATCAATATTACATTGCCAGAAAACAAACCCAGGCGATCAGCACAGCCTTCCTCTAGAATCTGTGTAACCAAAATTATCTTGGTGCACGTGTAAGTCCCCTCCAGATCCTAAGGTGTTCAGATATGATAGGCAACACAACATAAACATTCTCCAGCTCCTGGAATAAGATGACAAGTTTTATTCTCTTCCACCTAAAAAGGTCAGCACACCAACGCGTTTCTGACAATACACTGTCTGTATTTACGGACAATAGTTTTTTTGTACAAAGTTGTTTGAAAACCAAAAAGGACATACCCTATTAGACCCTTATTTATATTGGACGATACCTATCCCCAGAGGTCTTGTAACGCACCATAGATGTTATTCCAGTATATTGCATATTGAATGCAATCTGGTCCTGGAAATATATTGGTAACATCTATTGTGCATTCAAGACCTGTAGGAATAGGTATTGAGGTATTGTCCAATAGAATTACAGTTCTTATGCGGCCCTAGTTTTTTGACTTTAAAACAAATTTGATTGTTTTTGCCCATGAATAAGGACAGTGTATAGACCGAAACACGTAAGTGTTCTGATTTTTTTAAGGAAATGTGAAGAAAGTTTGGCATCTTATTGTAGAAGGAGCTGGAGAGTTTTTATATATATAAAACTCAATGTGTGTGTGTGTGTGTGTGTGTATGTATATATGTATGTATGTGTGTATGTTCCAGCATCACGTCCAAACGGCTAAAGATATTAACATGAAACTCGGCACACATGTTACTTATATGTCAACAACAAACATAGGATAGGTGATTTAACCCTTACTCACCCCCATTTGCCAGGGGCGAGGTTTATGTTTAAAGTCCCATACAAGTCTATGGGAAATATATGTTACTGCATAACTTCCAAATGGCTGGAGATATTTCGATAATACTTGGTCACATGTTAATTATATGTCCACTTAAAATATAGGATAGTTAATTTAACCCTTAACTACCCCCATTTGTGAGGGTCGGGGTTTTTGTTTAAAGTGCCATGCAAATCAATGGGAAATGTATGTTCCCACAACTTCCGTACGGCTGGAGATATTTCAATAACTGGTACACATATTACGGGTCGGGATAGGAGAACGCGATAGAAGGACAGGATAGGAGGTCGGCATAGGAGGACTGGATAGGAGGATGGGATAGGGGGACGGGATAGGAGGACGGGAAAGGAGGACGGGAAAGGAGGTCGAGATAGGAGGACGGGAAAGGAGGTCGGGAAAGGAGGTCAAGATATGAGGACGGGAAAGGAGGACGGGAAAGGAGGATGGGATAGGAGGATGGGATAGGAGGACGGGATAGGAGGATGGAATAGGAGGACTGGAAAGGAGGATGAGAAAGGAGGACGGGAAAGGAGGTCGAGATAGGAGGACGGGAAAGGAGGAAGGGAAAGGAGGTCGGGAAAGGAGGTCGAGATATGAGGACGAGAAAGGAGGACGGGAAAGGAGGACGGGAAAGGAGGACGGGATAGGAGGATGGGAAAGGAGGACGGGATAGGAGGATGGGATAGGAGGTCGGGATAGGAGGTATATACATATATATGAATCTTTCTTAGATTGTGTAAAAGGAATATGACAAAATAAAAACTCTCCAGCTCCTTCTACAATAAGATGCCAAACTTTCTTCACATTTCCTTAAAAAATTCAGAACACTTACGTGTTTCGGTCTATACACTGTCCTTATTCATGGGCAAAAACAATCAAATTTGTTTTAAAGTCAAAAAACTCGGGCCGCATAAGAACTGTAATTCTATTGGACAATACCTCAATACCTATTCCTACAGGTCTTGAATGCACAATAGATGTTACCAATAGTCCCCCATATTGTTCCCCTATTTAAGGGCTCAGTGATCCCCCCATTAGCGCTCCTTGAGGGGGGGGTCCCATATCCTTGCTCCATATCAAGCTAAAGGTCCCTGACTGCGCTCCCACTCAAGCAAGACCTGCTGTGCACCCGCCAAGCCTAAATCATCAAAAAATAAGGTATGTCCTTACTCCAAAGAAATGTATTTACAAATTGTGGTGTGTCTTTTCTGCTATTAACCCATGTAAAAATGTAAAATTTTGGGGGAAACAATTTTTTTTTTTTTACATATGCAAAAGTGGTGAAACCCCTGTGGGGTATTAAGGCTTACTTTACCCCTTGTTACATTCATCAAGGGATCTAGTTTCCAAAATATAATGCCATATGTTTTTTTTTTTGCTGTCCTGGCACCATAGGGGCTTCCTAAATGCGGCATGCCCCCAGAGCAAAATTTGCTTCCAAAAATACAAATGTGACTACTCCTCTTCTGAGACCTGTAGTGCGCCAGCAGAGCACTTTTCACTCCCATATGGGGTGTTTTGTGAATCGGGAGAAATTGGGCTTCAAATTTTGGGGGGTATTTTCTGCTTTAACCCTTTGTAAAAATGTAAAATTTTGGGGAAACCAATCATTTTTGGTAAAATGTTGTATTTTTTTTTACATATGCAAAAGTCATGAAACCCCTGTGGGATATTACGGTTCACTTTACCCCTTGTTACATTCCCCAAGGGGTCTAGTTTCCAAAATATAATGCCATGTGTTTTTTTTTTTTTGCTGTCCTTGCACCATAGGGGCTTCCTAAATGCGGCATGCCCCCAGAGCAAAATTTGCTTCCAAAAAGCCAAATGTGACTACTCCTCTTCTGAGACCTGTAGTGCACCAGCAGAGCACTTTTCACCCCCATATGGGGTGTTTTCTGAATCGGGAGAAATTGGGCTTCAAATTTTGGGGGGTATTTTCTGCTTTAACCCTTTGTAAAAATGTAAAATTTTTGGGAACCCAAGCATTTTTGGTAAAATGTTGTATTTTTTTTTTACATATGCAAAAGTCATGAAACCCCTGTGGGGTGTTAAGATTCACTTTACCCCTTGTTACATTCCCCAAAGGGGTCTAGTTTCCAAAATATAATGCCATGTGTTGTTGTTTTTTTGCTGTCCTTGTTACGTTCCCCGAGGGGTCTAGTTTCCAAAATGGTATGACATGTGTTTTTTTTCACTGTTTTGGCACCCTAGGGGCTTCCTAAAGGTGACATGCCCCCCAAAAACAATTTCAGAAAAATGTTCTCTCCAAAATCCTCTTGTCGCTCCTTCCCTTCTGAGCCCTCTACTGCACCCACCGAACACTTTACATAGACATATGAGGTATGTGCTTACTCGAGAGAAATTGGTCTACAAATACCAGTAAAAATTTTCTCCTTTTACCCCTTGCAAAAATTCAAAAATTGGGTCTACAAGAACATGAGAGTGTAAAAAATGAAAATTTTGAATTTTCTCCTTCACTTTGCTGCTATTCCTATGAAACACCTAAAGGGTTAAAACACTTACTGAATGTCATTTTGAATACTTTGGGAGGGGGTGTAGTTTTTATAATGGGGTCATTTATGGGGTATTTCTAATATGAAGACCCTTCAAATGAACTTCAAAACTGAACTGGTCACTGAAAAATAGTGAGTTTGAAAATTTTGTGAAAAATTTGAAAATTGCTGCTGAACTTTAAAGCCCTCTGGTGTCTTCCAAAAGTAAAAACACGTCAATTTTATGATGCAAGCATAAAGTAGACATATTGTATATGTGATAAAAAAAAAAATGTATTTGGTATATCCATTTTCCTGACAAGCAGAGAGCTTCAAAGTTAGAAAAAATGCTAAATTTTAATTTTTTTCATCAAATTTGGGGATTTTTCACCATGAAAGGATGCAAGTTGCCACAAAATTTTACCACTGTGTTAAAGTAGAATATGTCACGAAAAAACAATCTCGGAATCAGAATGATAACTAAAAGCATTCCAGAGTTATTAATGTTTAAAGTGACAGTGGTCAGATGTGCAAAAAAACGCTCTGGTCCTAAGGTGTAAAATGGCCTGGTCCTTAAGGGGTTAAAGTCCCATACAAGTCTATGGGAAATGTATGTTCCCACATAACATCCAAACGGCTGGAGATATTTCGATAATACTTGGTCACATGTTACTTATATGTCCACTTAAAATATAGGATAGTTAATTTAACCCTTAACTATCCCCATTTGTGAGTGTCAAGGTTTTTGTTTAAAGTCCCATGCAAATCAATGGGAAATGTATGTTCCCACATAATTTCCATACGGCTGGAGATATTTCAATACCTGGTACACATATTACAGGTCGGGATGGGAGGTCGGGATAGGAGGTCGGGATAGGAGATTGGGATGGGAGGACGGGATAGGAGGATGGGAAAGGAGGTCGGGATAGGAGGTCGGGATAGTAGGTCTGGATAGGAGGATGGGATAGGAGAATGGGATAGGAGGACGGGATAGGAGGACGGGATAGGAGGTCGAGATAGGAGGTTGGGATAGATGGACTGGATAGGTGGTCGGGATAGGAGGTCGAGATAGGAGGACAGGATAGGAGGTCGGGATAGGTGGTCAGGATAGGAGATCGTGATAGGAGGTCAAAATAGGAGGTCAAGATAGGAGGACGGGATATGAGGACGGGATAGGAGGTTGGGATAGGAGGTCGGGATAGGAGGTCGAGATAGGAGGTCAGGATAGGAGGTTGAGATAGGAAGACGGGATAGGAGGTCGGGATAGGAGGTCGAGATAGGAGGTCGAGATAGGAGGACAGGATATGAGGATGGGATAGGTGGTCAGGATAGGAGGTCGGGATAGGAGGACGGGATACGAGGTCTGGATATGAGGACGGGATATGATGACAGGATATGGGGTTGGGATATGACAACAATATATGAGGACGGGATATGAAGTAAAAAACTTCCTCCTTTGTTTATTTTCCTCCCCAACAAGGATTAGGAAGGAAAAACTGGGCAACGCCGGGTATTAAGCTAATATATGTATATATATATATATGTGTGTGTGTGTGTGTGTGTGTGTGTGTGCGTGTGCGTGTGTGTGTGCTTTTTTAAAATATCCACTTCTATATTAATCTCCTGCTTTGGAGTCATACAAGGGAAAAGCGTCAGGCCAATATATCTATTTTCAACATCCCTTGGGGTGTAAGTCCTGTCCAAAAGTTCCTTTAAGACAAAAGTTTGTGTTATTAGTATTGAGCATTGAACACCGCAGCCCTCCAATCAATGGGTTACCAAGATCAGCCCTCTCCACCCCCATCTAATGTTGATGGTCTTTTCAAAACTTATAATGTAAAAAATTATAATAATGTGGTAGCTTGGGGGAGTAGGGTCTATAGGAGTGTATATAGCTGTGCGGTTACTTAAGGGTGCTTGCTTAACCCTTTCTATTCATGACGCCAGGGTGTGGGCTATTCTCTGCATGCTTGTCCTACCGCCACCCTTCCCAAGAGCGATAGGGAGATAGGAAATAATTGATTGTCCACAACCGAGATTTGCAGAAACTTGTCAGAACCTTTATTGAAGCTTTTATGCAACAATGAACAGAAACAGTCCATATAACAAAGTCTATTACAGCTTGACAAGTGGTTGGGACCTCGTGAGTCTATTGAGCTTAAGAAGGTAATTGTTGCAATGATCCACTGGATTTAGGGGTTTAGATTCGGTCCAGTAATCACGCTAGCTTTAGCGGGGATTGAAATTTTAACTCACGGTTTAGTTTGGGCTGAGGTCGGCAGGTTTTTGGCCTAGCCTGTCTTTGAAAGTTGCGCAGATCCGTCCTGATAGTCCGGCATCCACGAGAGCAGCAACCCAAGAGATAATGCTGCTTACTTTGCAACCCAGGAGCAAGAGAGAGATCATTGACTACAGCTCTCTTAAATGGGCAGGGGCTGGACTTAAGCTCACTGGTCAATCTTCTGTACAAAGGGTTATGGGTAATCATGTGACCCAAGGACCTCCAAAGGTCCTCCAACATACCATAGAGGAATCGACACAATGACATGACCGAAGGTCCTGCAACGCTACCAAGGTAAGTACACTTAAATACATTATATTAAATATATACATTTAAACATTATAGAATTAGAGAAGGAGGAGGTGACTAGGGGCTGTCCCACCTGTGGGACCCTACCTGAACGTAGTAACTCTGACTTTGGTGACCACCATACAAGGTACAGTATGCAATACGGTCCCGGGACACCACAATAAAAAAAAAATAATGCTTCTATATGTTCCTCATTAGGTCATTAGGACTTGTGATGATGTCACTATCATGTGACCATCATGTGATTGTGCAGGATAGATGTAATAGTGGTTGAAGGACAAGTGTGATGCTGTGGAGGAGGCGGGACTGAGCTGAGCTGTAGTGGAGGCCGCATGTCACCCCAGTAGTAAGGTAATTACATGAGGAGGAGGTTTGTTACAGTGTGTCACCTCAGTAGTAAGGAGATTACATGAGGAGGAGGTTTGTTGTAGTGTGTCACCCCAGTAGTAAAGTGATTACACGAGGAGGACATTTGTTACAGTGTGTCATCCCAGTAGTAAGGAGATTACATGAGGAGGGGGTTTGTTACAGCGTGTCAACCCAGTAGTAAGGATATTGCATGAGGAGGTTTTTTACAGTGTGTCACTCCAGTAGTAAGGAGATAACATGAGGAGGAGGTGTGTTACAGTGTGGCACCCCAGTAGTAAGGAGATTACAAGAGGAGGGGGTTTGTTACAGTGTGTCACCCCTATAGTAAGGAGATTACATGAGGAGGAGGTCTGTTACAGTGTGTGACCCCAGTAGTAAGGAGATTGCATGAGGAGGAGGTTTGTTACAGTGTTTCACCCCAGTAGTAAGGAGATTACAAGAGGAGGCAGTTTGTTACAGTGTGTCACCCCTATAGTAAGGAGATTACATGAGGAGGAGATCTGTTACGTGTGACCCCAGTAGTAAGGATATTACATGAGGAGGAGGTTTGTTACAGTGTGTGACCCCAGTTTGTAAGGAGATTACATGTGGAGGAGGTTTGTTACAGTGTGTCATCCCAGTAGTAAGGAGATTGCATGAGGAGGGGGTTTGTTACAGCTTGTCACCCCAGTAGTAAGGAGATTACATGAGGAGGGGGTTTGTTACAGCGTGTCACCCCAGTAGTAAGGAGATTACATGAGGAGGAGTTTTGTTACAGTGTGTCACCCCAGTAGTAAGGTGATTACAAGAGGAGGGGGTTTGTTACAGTGTATCACCCCAGTAGTAAGGAGATTACATGAGGAGGAGGTTTGTTACAGTGTGTCACCCCAGTACTAAGGAGATTACATGAGGAGGTGGTTTGTTACAGTGTGTCACCCCTGTAGTAAGGAGATTACATGAGGAGGAGGTTTGTTACAGTGTGTCACCCCAGTAGTAAGGAGATTACATGAGTAGGAGGTCTGTTACAGTGTGTAACCCCAGTAGTAAGGAGATTACATGAGGAGGGGGGTTTGTTACAGTGTGTCACCCCAGTAGTAAGGAGATTACATGAGGAGGAGGTTTGTTAAAGTGGTGCTGTTGACCTTAGCAACCAATCAGATTGCTTCTTTCTTTTTTCAAAGGCCTTATTTTTTTTTAAAGAAAGAAACTATCTGATTGGTTGCTATGGGCAACTGCTCCACTCCTCCTCTATACAGGTTTTGATAAATCTCCTCCGGTGTTTTTTTTTCATGAAATATTGGCGTTTTTTCTTCCCAATGTTTCACAAAAAAATCCTTGAGTCACATGATAAAAGGATCACATGACTTGTAATGAGAAAATGCAGGGAAAAACAAAACAAACAAACGCCAAAGAAACAAAACGCCTATAAAACTCTAAAGGGTCTCTAAAGGGTTTATATCTTTTGATTACATGGAGAACACTATAATTACATTATAATAAAGATGCTCGGCGCAGACAATGAGGCTCTTGTAGTTCTAAGAAAACCTTCCATTCCCTGCTGGTGACCACGGAGGCTTAAAAGCCATTATAGAACACGTCAGTCCGCCATGGAATTTACCAAAACTCAATTCAAATCTTTGTTAAAACATTTTAAGGGATCATGTATGAACACACGCGACTTAGTTTTGTTTTTTTCGTCTGTGTGGCGCACTAGTGTATGTCAGGAGCGGATGATTCTCCTTTATCAGGGGGTCTGAGCTTTTTGATAAACACAGGGAAAAAAAGAAAATGGCAAAGAAGCAAAAGGCCTATAAAAGTACACAATGGGGAGATTTAGGAAAACCTACGCTGAAAAAAAGTTGGCCAGTTACCCATAGCAACCAATCAGATCGCTTCTTTCAGTTTTCAGAGGCCTTGTTAAAAATGAAAGAAGCGATTTGATTTGGTTTCTATGGGCGACTGCTACACTCTTCCTCTTCACAGGTTTTTTTTATTTTTATTTTTTTCAACGGGGGGGCAAAAAAACAAAAAAAACAAAATAGCGTCTGTTCCGAGGCTTAGGTTAGGATTCAACACAAGTTATGTGTGGCATTTTTCAAAATCCACATTGCTTTATTTTTGCCTTTATTTCTGTCCAGCAAAACTACAATTTCTAGCAAAAACAGCCATACGCAATATGTTAATAAGCTTTCTGGATTTCAGCCAATCAGAGAGCAGCACTGCTCAAATAGAACTCCCAGGAGGAGCAGCGTGTCACACATGTGATGTCATAACCACTGTCCACCAGAGAGCAGCACTGAGCAGATATAACACGGCTCCTTCTCATTCTCCATCAGTGAGGGGCCGATGCTGGACACTGTAGGAACCCTGGAATGCAGATTCATACACAGGATTGGTTAGTATAGTTCCATGTACATTTCTATAATAAACATGTAAATATTCTTTCTTTTCTTTTGTTTTTCTATCTTAGATGCAGTATTTCCAGGATGTGGAGTCGCATTTGCGGACCTACAGCAAGAAGTTGGATGAAGACATAACCCTGGAATCACGCACATACACAGACACTTTGCCCAAATTCTAGAGGTAACCTCCTTTAGTATGCCCAGAGGAAGGGCAATACAGTAGCCATGGATTCCCTACAGGTTTCCTCCCCTCTGGAGGTTTTTCCTGTCCTGAGTATTAGTTACTGTACGCTCTTTGTGAGTGATGGGAGGTTACAAAAAACCCCTACACAAACATTGTAATAAATAATAAAGTTTCCCATTTTTTAACATTTCTTTGACTTGTTCGACTCATTTATTTTATTTCTGTGTATGAAAAATAGTGTTTGCAAAATGTGGATGACTTGAGTTTTTTTTTTCCCAATGTCCTGCGCGATCTGCATAGTTCGTTGTAGAGAGAGAGGCAGTTGAGGCTGGGTGGTACAGTTGCCAAGGCAACGAGGGCGGAAAAACTGTGAGGGGTGGGTAACTTTACTATTGGTTGCTATGGATGTTGTTGATAACCTCTGACAAGTGTATTTGCATTATTCTAATTGGCCCACAAGTGAAAAGAAGGAATATGCAAATATTTACATCTGCGAATATGCCCATATGCAGAAAAAAAGTGAATATTCGTAATTTTGAATATATAGCGAATATATTTGCAATATTTGCAAATTTGCGATATTCGCGATAAAAAATTTGAAATGCAAATATTCGCACCCAACACTAGTCACCAATTGTCCTGAGTCTATAACTGGCTTTCTTATAACAATATATCGGTAGAATGTGCGCAATCTGCATGTGCACACTGCTTTTATAGCCTTCCCAGGCAGCGTCTATCGTCTAGTTATGCCCAAGCTGACTCAGTTCCACAAACGTTCCAAAACCTGCAGTTTAATTAACAATATATTTTTATAGTTCGGACATTTACGCATGCGGCGATACCATATATGTTTATTTTTATTTGCACAGTTTTTTATGGGAAATGGGGGGTGATTCAAACTTTTATAAGGGAAGGGGTTAACTGACTTTCATTAACTTTTTTTTCACTTTTTTTTTGCAATGTTATAGCTCCCATAGGGGGCTATAACTCTCCACACACTGATCTTTTACCCTGATCCCTGCAAAGCCATAGCTTGGAGCAATCAAACGCCGATCGGATGCGACGAAGCAAGGTCAGGGGGCCTCCGCTCGCGTCCTAGCTGATCGGGACATCGCAATTTTATCGTGATAGTCCCGATCAGCCCGACTGAGCTGCCAGGAAGCGTTTACTTTCATTTTCAATGCAGCGATCAACTTTGATCGCCACGTCTGAAGGGTTAATAGCCCACGGCACAATGATTGGTGATGCGCGCTATTAGCCCAGGGTCCCGGCTATGAATAGCAGCTGGGACCGACCCGGTGTGAAGCGGGCTCATGGCATGACACCGTTTTAAACACCGGGACCGGGCGCAGGGCGTACATGTACGCCCTGCATCCTTAAAGGGGTACTCCAGTGAAAACCTTTTTTCTTTTAAATCAACTGGTGGCAGAAAGGTAAACATATTTGTAAATTAATTCTATAAAAAAATCTTAATCCTTCCAGTACTTATTAGCTGCTGAATGCTACAGAGGAAATTCCTTTCTTTTTGGAACACTGATGACAACACGAACACAGTGCTCTCTGCTGACATCTCTGTCCATTTTAGCAACCATGCAGAGCAGATGTATGCTAAGTGCAGTGTGGTGGCTCAGTGGTTAGCACTGCTGCCTTGCAGTGCTGGGGCCTTGGGTTCAAATCCCACTAAGGACAACAATAAATAAAGCATTATTATCATTATAATAACATCAGCAGAGAGAACTGTGCTCGTGATGTCATCAGAGAGCATTCCAAAAAGAAAAGAATTTCCTCTGTAGTATTCAGCAGCTAATAAGTACAGGAAGGATTAAGATTTTTTAATAGAAGTAATTTACAAATATGTTTAACTTTCTGGCACCAGTTGATTTAACGCCTTAAGGACGCAGGACGTAAATATACGTCCTGGTGAGGTGGTACTTAACGCACCAGGACGTACATTTACGTCCTGTGCATAACCGCGGGCATCGGTCATGCCCGTGTCATGCGCGGCTGATCCCGGCTGCTGATCGCAGCCAGGGACCCGCCGGCAATGGCCGACGCCCGAGATCTCACGGGCGTACGCCATTAACCCCTCAGATGCCGGGATCAATACAGATCCCGGCATCTGCGGCAGTGCGCGATTTCAATGAATGATCGGATCGCCCGCAGCGCTGCTGCGGGGATCCGATTATTCAGAATGCCGCACGGAGGTCCCCTTACCTTCCTCCTTCCGGCTCCCGACGTCTTCTGCTCTGGTCTGAGATCGAGCAGACCAGAACAGAAGATAGCCGATAACACTGATCTGTTCTATGTCCTATACAGATCAGTATTAGCAATCATGGTATTGCTATGAATAGTCCCCTATGGGGACTATTCAAGTGTAAAAAAAAATGTAAAAAAATGTAAAAGTAAAAAAAAAGTGAAAAATCCCCTCCCACAATAAAAAAGTAAAACGTCCGTTTTTTCCTATTTTACCCCCAAAAAGCGTAAAAAATTTATTTAATAGACATATTTGGTATCGCCGCGTGCGTAAATGTCCGAACTAATAAAATAAAATTTTAATGATCCGTACGGTGAACGGCGTGAACGTAAAAAAAAAAAGTCCAAAATTGCTACTTTTATTACACATTTTCTTAAAAAAAATTATAAAAAATTTATTAAAAGTTTTTTATATGCAAATGTGGTATCAAAAAAAAGTAAAGATCATGGCGCAAAAAATGAGCCCTCATACCGCCGCTTATACGGAAAAATAAAAAAGTTAGAGGTCATCAAAATAAAGGGATTATAAACGTACTAATTTGGTTAAAAAGTTTGCGATTTTTTTCAAGCACAACAATAATATAAAAGTACGTAATAATGGGTATCATTTTAATCGTATTGACCCTCAGAATAAAGAACACACGTCATTTTTACCGTAAATTGTACGGTGTGAAAACGAAACCTTCCAAAATTTGTAAAATTGCGTTTTTCTTTTTAATTTCCCCACAAAAATAGTGTTTTTTGGTTGCGCCATACATTTTATGATATAATGAGTTATGTCATTACAAAGGACAACTGGTCGCACAAAAAACAAGCCCTCATACTAGTCTGTGGATGAAAATATAAAAGAGTTATGATTTTTAGAAGGCGAGGTGGAAAAAATGAAAACGTAAAAATTAAATTGTCTGAGTCCTTAAGGCCAAAATGGGCTGAGCCCTTAAGGGGTTAAAAGAAAAAAGGTTTTAACCGGAGTACCCCTTTAAGAGGTTAAAGATTATATTTGTGAACGGTAGTCAAAAATCCATAAGATACGCGTAGAAGTGTCCTAGAATCAAATTATTTGTTGTTATTAAATAATTCTGATACATATGTAATATAAGGTTCTGTCACGTCTTCCATTGAATGGGTCTTATCAATTCCTAACAGATCCTATTCACTTATTGTGTCATCTGTCAGTTTCAATATTTTTTCTACAGAACAGCAATGCAGTGTATACTAATCTTGCTGTCTTTTATGAAATGGAAAGGGAACATTTTGGAGCGTGTACAGAGTCTTACAAATATACAGTAACTACAATTCTAGTAAGGTTACTCAAATGCTCTACATTTTACTGAACAGCACTGCATCTCATTTTTATGTCTACTCTTCTGTTTTTCTTCTGATTTTCTTCTTTTCTATAGCTTTTAGTTGGATCTTTAGAACAGTTCTTCTGTTGCTGTTTTAAGAGTTAACATTTTATTATTTTTATAAGCAAGAAAGAATCGGCTGGGGAGGCTGCTCATTGAAATATGTTCTCCAGTTGGCTTCTAAATTGCATCAGTTTCTATCTGTACTCTGCACTGATTTATATAGCATGGTACTTGCACAATAATAAGTTGCAGAAGTAAAAATGTGAGTTGAAATGTGACATTTGCAGTTCCATCAGAATGACAAGAAAACAAGGGTAAGAGAAGTATTGATTTCATGCTGCTATCGTTCTGTGAGTATGCTCAACATAACAATGAATATGTGATTCTTGTATGCTGCCACTCTGTGGTTCCACAAGGGTTAAGAATCTTTGGAGAGTTATAGCTCCACTTATTTTATGTTTTATTTTAAGAGCTGATGCCGTCAAGAGTAACATTTTAGTTTAGTATGTGTCTCGATATATGGAGATCTACTCTGTGTTTTGTTTAAGCACCAAAGCTTAAATCCAGCTCCTGCTTTTTTCTTTTTTTATATAGTATAGTAACGCACCTTTGTACACTAGCTCTGAAAAACTTTTAAACTTTTAATTTAAGCAGTGGCATAAATGCAGGGAGTACAAAAGTAGCAGTTACACACAGTCTGTGCTGCCTACATTGGTCCATACACTATTATCTATATGGTAGGTCTGTGTTACAGATCATAAATCCAAGTTACACCTCTCAATGTATGAGGGTACTCTAAATTATAAGTCTTGAAAGAGGTACTCAACCGGCCAGTGTTCAGAACATTTAGTTCCGAACCCTGTGTGCGCGCTGCGGGGTCGGCCATGTCCCCTCGTGCTGTCACTCCAGGCCAATCCCTTAGACTTGTATTGAGGGGGAGTGGCGTGATGTCACAAGGGAGCGTGGTCGAACCCTGCAGCGCGCAATCAACGTTCTGAACTAAATGTTCCAAATGCTGGCAGGGGAGTACCCATTTAATGCAAACATTGTTTACCTTAATCCTTTTAGCAGCACAACATATGGGAAATGTTTATGTTTCAATGCCCTGCAAGCTGATACAACAGGTGTAAGTTTCGCCCTTTAGGCCTTTCCTACTTTGGAGGATGTTAGCCAGTGAATATGTTCTTTTGTCTTACATTCAATTTAATTGTTAATCTGTTTTCACAACGAGGAGGTGTTTCAGCCATGTGTACATGCAGGATACTGGAAATATTTTAATGTAATATGCAAATGACCAGGACTTAATTTTACCTGGTATAAGGAATAGGCGTAGAAAAACTGGCTGATAAGAGGTAGAATCTGATACAGTCACATATCCATCTTGAAATTGAAGGCTTAGATGTTTTTTTTTCCCATTGTTTTTCCCATGGTGTATAACTAGGGGATTCTCTTCTTTACAAAAAATACTCCTAGTCCTTTATGGATAGACTCTGAGACATCTTACCACATTCAGGTACATGAGGATGTTGAGGATGAATCAATGTTAGGACTAATGTTTGGAAGAAAAAGTTTAAAGACAACCATGTCAGGAACATAAGTACAGTTCAGATAAGGACAAGGCCTGCAATTCCCAATCCCTCTTGTCTAATGTAAAGGCCAACCGAAAGACTGTCTTCATAGCCAGAAATGTATGATCTGCCTACTCTTAGGGTTCCATGAATGTAAGCACAACTTCAGGCCTTAAAGGGGTTCTCCGGGGCTTAGACATCTTATCCCCTATCCAAAGGATAGGGGATAAGATGCCTGATCGCGGGAGTCCCACCGCTGGGGACCCCCGTTATCTTGCATGCTGCACCCCGTTTACAATTAGTCCACGTGGCGTGTTTGGGGGCGGAGGCGTGACATCACACGCCATTGGCCCTGTGGTCACCGGTAATCGGACTGATTATAAACGGGGTTCCGCGTGCAAGATCACGGGGGTCCCCAGCGGCGGGACTCCCGTGATCAGGCATCTTATCCCCTATCCTTTGAATAGGGGATAAGATGTTTAAGCACCGGAGAACCCCTTTAAGAAAGGTTCCATTGAGTCACATGTCTAATGATTCTTGGACATAATCTGGGTATGGCTGTGATGAAATTTTTACCAGTATGCATGAGTTTTCTCTGTAGAAATGCAGATATGGTCACTACGTTAATATCATAATAGAGCTAGGGCTTAGATCAGTCCAGTAGTGCTGAAGGGTGGTGGTTAGAGTTAGATAGTGTGTCCAATACCCTTGTTGAAAATCCCTTGACATTTAGTAGGGACCAGTCAACTTCCAAGCTCTTGGATCGTATGCTCTCAGGTTCTGGTATAGCTGCATGTCCTAGGACATCAGATTCTGCAGCAGGGAGAAACTTCCAGTATATCCCTTGGCTCATTAACATGACCTTGGCAAACCAGGATTTTTGGGGCCAGTAAATAATAATTGTTATTACTAAGGCCTGTTCCTGTTTGACCTTCAGCAACACCCTTGGTGTTATAGAAGTTGGCAGCAAGATGTATGCTAGTCTGAAGTTTTATGGAATTGACAGGATTGTCCACTACATAAAGGGAGCAAGACCACACCTGTTGGTCATTCCTTTCACATTGCCATTATATCTTTTTCTAGATGTCCTCACATCTGGGTTAATTGATTAAAGGGGTACTCCGCCCCTATACATCTTATCACCTATCCAAAGGAAATTAAATAAGATGTCTGATAAGAAGTGACACAGTGGCCCTCATTTACTAATCTAAAACCCATTAGCTTTTGTGGGCTTTTCCACGTTATTTTTGTGCACAGTGACTGAGACATGTCTGAGACTGAGAGTGTGCACCAAGAAAATCTAACTAACACGACATTGCATTGTGGTCTGCTGTAAAGGGGGCATGGCTGGCAAAAAGGGCGTGATTTCACAACCCGACCTGTTTACTACTGAATTCACAGAAAATCCTGTGAATAAATGGCTTGAAATTTCCACCTAGAAAAAGCTGGTCAGAAAATTTTCCCGACTTGTAAATCTGTGATCCCTATAATAAATACAGAGAAATCCTACAAGTCTGAAACAAAATTTCACACTAGTAAAAACCCAACACTTTTAGTAAATGAGGCCCAGTGGGTGCAAAATTGCTCCCGATTCTCTTGTGTTTGATTGTAGAAGTCTTTCTGCATCTATATATACTTTGCATTTATGCAAACTACTTTGGTTTTGACAATTCTTTTGGGTGACATGCCCATTGTGTTTGCAGTAGACACCAGTTTGAATGGGTATTCTATCGTGGCCCCCATCTGCATCAAGCTACTATTTTCTGTGTGTTTAGACACCTTTGCTTTATTGCCAGAATTAAGTTTATCAGACATTTCTTCTACAGTAGCATTCCTCTGGGAAAGGCTAGCATTTGCTTCCGAAGAGGATCCATAAGGCATCTGTGACCACGTCTCTAGATTGACAGTTGTTCTTACTTGGACCACCTACACCTCAGTACCCGATACTTTGAGCAATTCTTCTAGGCATTTCAATGTGGCACTTGTCAAAGTCACTCAAACTCTTAGAACTGACTGTTTACTTTCAGCTTAAAATATTTCCCTATAAAATGTATACCATTGTCACAAGGTAATCAATGTTATTCCCTTCACCTTGTTTAAATGTTATGGCTGCTTAGTGTGTACAGTGGGGCAAAAAAGTATTTAGTCAGCCACCAATTTTGCAAGTTTTCTCACTTAAAAAGATGAGAGGCCTGTAATTTTCATCGTATGTATACCTCGACTATGAGAGGCATAATGAGAAAAAAATCCATAAAATCACATTGTCTGATTTTTAAAGAATGTATTTGCAAGCATTTGGTAAATAACAAAAGTTCATCTCAATGCTTTGTTATATACCCTTTGTTGGCAATGACAGAGGTCAAATATTTTCTGTAAGGTTTTCACACACTGTTTCTGGCATTTTGGCCCATTTCTCCATGCAGATCTCCTCTAGAGATGAGATGTTTGGGGGCTGTTGGTGGGCAACACAGACTTTCAACTCCCTCCAAAGGTTTTCTATGAGGTTGATATTTGGAGACTGGCTAGGCCACTCCAGGACCCTGAAATGCTTCTTACGAAGCCACTCCTTTGTTGCCCGGGCGATGCGTTTGGGATCATTGTCATGCTGAAAGACCCAGCCATGTTTCATCTTCAATGCTGATGGAAGGAGGTTTTCACTTAAAATCTCATGATACATGGCCCCCATTCATTCTTTTCTTTACACAAATCAGTTGTCCTGGTGCCTTTGCAGAAAAACAGCCTCAAAGCATGATGTTTCCACCCCCATGCTTCACAGTAGGTATGGTGTTCTTTGGATGCAACTCAGCATTCTTTTTCCTCCAAATATGACGAGTTGAGTTTTTACCAAAAAGTTCTACTTTGGTTTCATCCGACCATATGACATTCTCCCAATACTCTTCTGGATCCTCCAAATGCTCTCTAGCAAACTTCAGACGGGCCCGGACATGTGCCGGCTTAAGCAGGGGGACACGTCTGGCACTGCATGATTTGAGTCCCTGGCGGCGTAGTGTGTTACCGATTGTAGCCTTTGTTATTTTGGTCTCAGCTCTCTGCAGGTCATTCACTAGGTCCCCCGTGTGGTTATGGGATTTTTGCTCACTGTTCTTGTGATCATTTTGACATCACGGAGTGAGATCTTGCATGGAGCCCCAGATCAAGGGAGATTGTATATGGTCTTGTATGTCTTCCATTTTCTAATAATTGCTCCCACAGTTGAATTCTTCACACCAAGCTGCTTGCCTATTGCAGATTTAGTCTTCCCAGCCTGGTGCAGGGCTACAATTTTTTTTCTGGTGTCCTTCGACAGCTCTTTGGTCTTGGCCATAGTGGAGTTTGGAGTGTGACTGTTTGAGGTTGTGGTTAGGTGTCTTTTATTCTGATAACAAATTCAAACAGGTGCCATTAATACAGGTAATGCATGGAGGACAGATGAGACTCTTAAAGAAGTTGTTACAGGTCTGTGAGAGCCAGAAATCTTGCTTGTTTGTAGGTAACTAAATACAGTGACCCCCCCGACCTACGATGGCCCCGACATATGATGAAATCGACATACGATGGCCTCTCAGAGGCCATCGCATGTCAATGTCAGCATTGACATACGATGCTTTTTTATGTCGGGGCCATCGCATTAAGTGCTATCCGGCAGCGCCAAATGCTTAAGCTGCTGCCGGATAGCAGCTTAATGTTCCCCGTGTGGTGCGGTATTACTTAACCCTCCACGATGCTCCGGGTCCAGCGCTGGTCTTCCGGTGTCTTCTCGGCCCTCTCCGATGACGTCAATACGCTGCTGCGCACGCCATCCAATAGGTGTAATGACGTCGCTACGCAGGCCCAGTAAGGCCTTGCGGAAGAGGACCAGAGAAGACAGAAGAGGACCGGAGAAGACAGCGGAGGACCGGAGAAGACAGCGGAGAGCCCAGCGGAGGCCCGGGATCACCATCGGGAGCGGCGGGGACTCCATCTCGAGCGGCGGGGACAGATGAGTACAGCTTCCTATACTTTACATTGCACGAATCCCTCAACATACAATGGATTCGACAAACGATGGCTCGTTTGGGACGAATTGCCATCGTATGTTGAGGGACCACTGTACTTACTTTCCACCATCATTTGCAAATAAATTCTTTAAAAATCAAACAATGTGATTTTATGGATTTTTTTTCTCATTATGTCTCTCACAGTTGAGGTATACATATGATGAAATTTACAGGCCTCTCTCATCTTAAGTGGGAGAACTTGCACAATTGGTGGCTGAATAAAAACCTTTTTTTTTTTTTTTTTGCCCCACTGTATATAGTGCTAGGAAATAGCCATATCAGTCATTTTGAAACAACCCTTTGTTATCATGTCTTTTGCATTTATAAGAAAAAAATAAACTTTTTTATAAGTTCATCACTTTAAAATGTACAAAAATACGGATATATTTGTAATTTAAAAATAATAATCTCTAATAAATTCAGTAAGGAACTATTTCTGACTATCTCATTGTCACTTCTATAAGGTTTAATGGAAAAGTCACCTCTTCAGAGGCCTGAACTCTCTAGGATGTTCAGCATGCTGCACTGTATCATCCAGGCTCTTAATATTTATATCTTTGGCACCTAGGGCATTCTGCTGAAATATAAACCCTTGAGAAATCTTAAGCCAATTATTCTTACTGCTCCTTAAAGAACCTTGGGTCAAGTTTTTAAGTTTTATAAAACTGCACAGTTTCGTTTAGAGTAAGCGAAGAAAAATCCTCTATTCCCCTTCCGATGAGCTACTCTAACTATACTCTGACATTTTCAGTCAAGCATACTTACTACAATGGAAAATATTTTTAGTATGGATAATTATTCAAGTTGTAATAAATACACATTAAAGGGATTGTCCCAAAAACAGCATTTATCATATAAGAAAGGTGGTAAATATATGATTTCTGTTGGTCCAACTCCATTGATCACAAGAAAGTGGTTCTCAATTCCCGTTTGGAAGGAGCAATGGTCACATGAGCACTACAACTTCATTCACTGTTAATGAGACTAATAGGGATCGACAAGTATAACTCTTTGGCTATTTCTATTAGTCCCATAGACAGTGAATAGAGTGGTGGTATTCACCTGTGACTTCTGCCACCCTAAAACGGGGACTGATAACCAGCATTTTCCTGATTGGTGAGGGCTCCAGTAGTCAGACCCCATACATTTATGATAGGAGGCAGAATCCAATAGGAGTTTAGTTCAATGACAGTATGTTGGAATACCTTATACAATTATACAGTATATTACAAGATTATTCCTTTTTTTACCATAAAAAAAGAAAAAAATAAGTTGGTATCTTCACCTCCAGAAATGTCTAAGCTTTTAAAAGTTAATATTGTGTAACCCTCGTGTTAAATGCTTAAAAGTTAAATAGCCAATGTCAGAGTTGCATCAAAAATTCCCATCAACCTCACAATGGTGCCAATAAAAACTTCAACTCACCCCATGAAGAAGAGCTCTCACATAGCTTTGTAGATATAAAAAGAAAGAAGGTATAGGGGCCAGAATATTGTGACTGAAAGCAAATTTCAACTTTTAATTTTAAAGTAGTAAAATATAATAAAACAGCATGCAACTACACAAAAGAGTAAACAAAAAAGCCCAAAAACTGCAGAATTTCATTTTTTAAATTAATTTTTTTTCACAATAAATGCATTGTAAAATAAATGGTGTCATTATAAAGTACAAGTTGTCTCACAAAAAAGCTATCCACAAAAGGTGAGGATCAAAAAATGAAAATATTTCACAGTGGAAGTGGATAATGCAGTGAACATAAACTACTAGTGTATGTAAAATTTTTTGTAAAATGATAGTATTATGAAACTATAAGCTCTATTGGAAAGCCAAGTCATAAGATGTTAAAGGGTACTCCACTGGCCAGCCTTCCAGCTAGTTCCGATTGCTGTGCGTGCAGCGGTGGTCAGCCACGCCCCCTCGTGACATCAGTGCGCGCACAGCGTTTGGAGCTAAATGTCCCAAATGCAGCCGGAAGGCTAGCCAGTGGACTACCCCTTTAAAACAAACAGCAACTACAGCAAGAGTGACCAGGATCCAATGCAGCACATGTGGGATGTTGTATCCCAAACAACTCAGCAATATGGTACTAACATTGGCACTATGATGAAAGATGCCACATTTCCTTATTTGCAATTGTTACAATGTAGATAAAACATTTAGATTTAGCATTATTTACTAAGCATATACAATCATATACAATGATATACCAAGGTCACCTAATATTTCTACACATGTTTGTTTTGGTAAGCTTAATGAAAATACTATTGGAATCTGAATCTTAGATTTCCTTGAGAGTTCAAAACACCAGACAGGAAAACGGATAAGTCTGAACATACCCGAGAACAAAACAGGAATAAGCTTAATCCCCTAGAAAAACCTCTGGAAGACACAGGAATAACAATACCCTCTGAGCCCCCATGGACAGGTAAACGGGATCTATCATTAAACAGGAATTATCGCAATCCCTCCAAACACCTCCAGTAGACACGAAGTCCCCATGGACAGGTAACAGGGATGCCAAGTTACAACTCAGAAAAATGGATACAACAGGATATAATTAAAGAACACTGTTCACACTGAACACAAGACAGGAATAGCGATCCCTCCGAACACCTCCAGTAGACAAAGAGTCCCCATGGAGCGGTAACAGGGATGCAACATAGGACATTGTTCACACTGGACACACAAACTGGACACTCCACTCCACTAACAAAGTAGCCATTAATAATAAATCCAAATAGACTACTGGCCAGCGGCACACTCCGCAGTGTGGTCAGAAGCTGACCCAGTAGGAAAACAGAAATATAAAACAGAACTTTATATGAACAGATACAAGAGAAAACTCAGTGTGAACAGACACATAGTAGAAAGGATATACAAATCCTAAAACCGATTATACAAACACAGATTAAAATCCACTATAAGCATGCCACTTAACCATGGCTAAAACCATAAAAAAATACAAAGTGCATGCTAAGACAAAGATAGTAGATTAAAAGCTCAAATAAAGAGTGTTTCACCAAAATCTCCCAGCAGCATGTCCAGCATGTAGCAAGTCAGGATGTAATGAAGTAAATCACCCGCCCAGAGGCTAGACTGGGCTGAAATTAAATAGACACACCCTAGGAGCTATTGGCTGAAAAAGCCAGAGGCATTAACTATTCCCTGACCAGGGAACATAAAACTGTTCACACACAAGCAAATCCAAATGGCTGTGTGTGAACACAGACATAGACAGACATGACACTTATCCTCTCTTCACAGAGCCCTGCTTATCCTCAGTGCTAAGAACCCTGCTTATCCTCAGTGTACAGAACCCTGCTTGTACTCACTGCACAGAGCTCTGCTTCTCCTCACTGCACAGATCCCTGCTTGTTCCCAGTGACCAGAGCCCTGCTTATCCTCAGTGCACAGAGCCCTGCTTGTCCTCAGTGTACAGAGCCCTGCTTGTCCTCAGTGTACAGAGCCCTGCTTGTCCTCAGTGTACAGAGCCCTGCTTGTCCTCACTACACAGAGCCCTGCTTGTCCTCAGGGCACAGAGCCATGCTTGTCCTCAGCGTACAGAGCCCTGCTTGTCCTCTGCGTACAGAGTGCTGCTTGTCCTCAGTGCACAGAACCCTGCTTTTCCGCCCACACTTCCTGTATTTTGTCTGCAGGGACAAAAATATACATATTTTCGACCAATGTATATTGCAAATATACTTATGTTATTTTCTACATTATATAAAAAGTTTGTGCTAATGAAAGGTACATTTTAAAACTTCATTATTTGGTAATGTTTACAATTTCTTTTTTGCACCAAAACAATCAAGTAAAATTCCTATTTAAATGTGTAAATAGGGACAAAATAACAGATTTTAAAAAAATATTATAGAACAAGCAGCCTTGTTAATATAATGTCTATATATTTTCTTATATAGCAAAAGGAGGGCGTTAGGGAAAGTTCCTAATGGAGGACATTTGTTCACTCTTATGTTTTGAAACCTTGGCTAATTTCTTTGCCTGGACTGGTGGCAGGATTTATAAATGCATTATGTAGAATACAAGCAAATCAAATGGGACCATCTGGAAGGGAAAAGGAAAGTACCTGGGCAACTGTTAAGGAGCTGGACAGTAAAAACGGCTGGCACCATAGCAATCTCTCTCCTAAGCACATTTTATCCTTCTCCAATTCACTGCGACACCCACGACAGATAATTTCTTCTGTTGGAACAGCTTCATGTTGGCAACAGACCGAATGACAATACAAGATTATATTAAATATGAATGTTGGAACATTCACACACATTTTACCTGCCAACTATGTCCCTCGACAGTTCCTTGCATTGTAAACACTGTTTGCGTATTCCAGATTACAGCACAGGTGGGATTGGAAAAAAAAGAAATTATGGAGGTGCAAGAAATTTGCTTAACTAAAAATTGAGAAAAAATAATAATCCATAGACGCCAAGAAACATAGTAAAATATGTTTTCTTAAATTAATTTATGAAAAAAAAAAGAATTATCTTTAAAATAAATATGACACTAAATAAAAGCAGGTTTGGCAGTATGGTTTTAGCTGGCAATAAATTGTGAGGTGTTCATTTTGTCAACCAGAAAATGGTAGATTACCCTATTAGGGACGGAGCCCATTATGACCCTAAGGACGGGAGCATTTTTTTTTTTTATCTGACCTCTATCACTTTATGCATTAATAACTATGGGATGCTTTTACTTATAAATTTGATTCCGAGATTTTTTCCCGAAAATTTCAAAATTTTTCAGGGACCAGTTAAGTTTTTAAGTGAGTATGAGGGTCTTTATGTTGTAAATCCCCTATAATGTACCCATTATGAAAACTGCACCCCTCAAAGTATTCAAAATGACATTCATAAAGTTTGTTAACCCCTTAAGGACTCAGCGTTTTTCCGTTTTTGCATTTTCATTTTTTTCTCATCACCTTCTAAAAATCATAACGCTTTCGATTTTGCACATAAAATTCTATATGATGGCTTATTTTTTGCGCCACCAATTCTACTTTGCAGTGACAATAGTCATTTTACCCAAAAATCCACGATGAAACGGAAAAAAAATTCATTGTGCGACAAAATTGAAGAAAAAATTTAATTTTGTAAATTTGGGGGCTTCTGTTTCTACGCAGTGCATTTTTCGGTAAAAATAACACCTTATCTTTATTCTGTAAGTCCATACCGTTAAAATGATACCCTACTTATATAGGTTGGATATTGTCGTACTTCGAAAAAACAGAAGTAGAGTAGCACGGCACTGCACCTATACCTGTGTAGACTAGGATACTAGGTGGTGGATGGTAGTGGATATGTTGATGTGCTAGTAGTGGTGCTCAGATCCAAAAGTCACAGTTCATATGCATGTAATAAAGATGAAAGGAAGGATCGGCAACTCACCGCAGGTAGCTTGCAAGATTCTTCTTTAATATAAAACACTCGCATACATGTAACAAAGGAAGTAGGGTAGTGGGGGGACATTGGATGGCGAACAAGCTCCGTTTCGCACAATATATGTGCTTCCTCCGGCCATGCTAACCATACCTAGACTGTGTTTAAATACAGGTGAGTAAAGTGTGCTTCCAATCACATCCCGATGACGTGGAAGGAGGGGGAGTGTCACACCTACGTTCAGAAGCAGGCAGCTAAATCTGTTCGATCATTTAACCCCAGGACTCCCGTCGCGTTGGTCCGGACAATCCATAGAGTTTCCACCCGCAGGAGCCTGAGGTCAATACGATCGTTCCTACTTGTTTGTATTTTCTGCAAGCCCAGAAAGCGCAATGTTTCGGGGTTGTTTCCGTGGGCTTCTTTCACATGGGCATTAAAACGCGTCGCTCCTGGCCTCCCTGTGCGCATAGCATAAAAACGCTCTCGCACACGGAGCTGATGTCTCATTTGCCCAATGTAAAAGAACCCACACGGACAGATAATCGCATAGACGACATTAATTGTTCTGCAAGTGATTAGCTCGTTAATGGTATGATATACAGCCCCCAATCTTACATGCTTAGTTTCCCAACTGAACTTGCAAAAGTTGCAGCTTTTACATTTCAAGTTACCTTTTGGGAGTAGATCACCTAACCATGTGGGTTTTTCAGAGCTGCTTCTTTTATTTTTGTTCTTATTTAAAGTTTCACCTATCGTGATGCTTCTTCTGTAGGTGATACGGGGTTTCCTTTTTGCAATCTCTTTTAGGTCGTCATCTGACTCCAGTAAGAACCAATTGCGTCTACTAGCTCTTTCTAATGCTGAGTTCATGGGTGAGTTTTGAAAAACAAACGTAAACCTTTTTTCTTCTCTTTCTGGTCTCTGTTTTTTTCTCTCTCAATAGATCTTCCCTAGTCAGGGCATCTGCCTTCTTCCTACTATCTCTTATTATTTTTTCTGGATAAACTCTATTTCTCAATCTTTCTTCTAGTTGATCTGCTTGTTGTGCATATGTCGTATCTGTACTATTATTACGTTTCAATCAGACAAACTGTATGGAATACCTTTTTTGACAGCTTCTTTGTGTGAACTCTTAAAGTGCAATAAGGTATTTCTCGCGACGGTTTTCTGTACCCTTCTGTAATTATATATCCTTCTTCTCCTCTAAGTCTAATGTCTAGGAATTCCAGCGAATTCCCCCCAAACTGACTAGTGAACTGCATGTTAACCATGTTGTCATTTAAGTAGGCCACAAAGTCGTGAAACTGTTTTTTTTAACCAGACCATGTTACGAGAATATCATCTACGTAACGATGATAGGTCTTAATGTGCCTAAGGAAGGGTTTTTTCTCACTGTAAACTTAAAAATTCTCAAAACTAGCCAAAAAATATATTGGCATATGTACAGGAGACGGGGGTCCCCATAGTGGTCCCCGTCTCCTGTCTGTACCACCTGTCATCAGACTTAAATGTATTGTTATTGAGAATAAAGGAAAGACTCTCAGTGACAAAATCAATAACGGCCTCCAATGTACCAGCATGTTGAAGGAACTCTTTAACAGCCTGTACACCCAGACCGTGTGGGATGCGGGTGTACAAACTTACAAGATCAATGGAACATAGACTGTAGTCTTGTTCCCACTGTATACCTTGCATAATTTGGAGGAGGTGTTTAGTGTCTTTTATGTAGGATATGGCTGCACTCTGTATAGGATTCAGAATCCAGTCTAAATACTGGGAAATAAATTCGGTCGCTGAGCCGATCCCCGCAACAATAGGCCTGCCAGGGGGTCGGCTCGGCGACTTATGCACTTTGGGTAGATGGTACATACGTGCAGGCTTCACCGTGTCAGGTAAAAGTTTCTCCGCGTTGCTTTTTGACAATACTCCTGCATTAACATATTTGCATAAGAGTGTTTTGAGGTTACTTAACCCCTTAAGGACTCAGCGTTTTTCCGTTTTTGCACTTTCGTTTTTCCCTCCTTACCTTTAAAAAATCAAAATTCTTTCAGTTTTGCACCTAAAATTCTATATGCTGGCTTATTTTGTGCGCCACCAATTCTACTTTGTAATTACATCAGTCATTTTACCAAAAATCTATGGTGAAATGGAAGAAAAAATCATTGTGAGACAAAATTGAAAAAAAAAACGCCATTTTGTAATTTTGGGGGCTTCCGTTTCTACACAGTAAATTGTTCGGTAAAAACGACACCTTATCTTTATTCTGTAGGTCCATACGATTAAAATGATACCCTACTTATATAGATTTGATTTTGTTGCACTTCTGGAAAAAATCATAACTATATGCAGGAAAATGTATACGTTTCAAATTGTCCTCTTCTGACTCCTATAACTTTTTTATTTTTCTGCGTATGGGGCGGTATGGGGGCTCATTTTTTGCGCCGTGATCTGAAGTTTTTAGCGGTACCATTTTTGCATTTGATCTCTTTTTATTCATTTTTTCTTGATATAAAAAGTGACCAAAAATGCACTATTTTGGACTTTTTTTTTTAGCGCACGCCATTGACCGTGCAGTTTAATTAACGATATATTTTTATAATTCGGACATTTCCGCACGCGGCGATACCACATATGTTTATTTTTATTTACACAGTTTTTATTTTTATGGGAAAAGGGGGGTGATTCAAACTTTTAATAGGGAAGGGGTTAAATGATCTTTTTTCACTTTTTTTTCACTTTTTTTTTGCAGTGTTATAGCTCCCATAGGGACCTATGACACTGCACACACTGATCTTTCACATTGATCACTGGTTTCTCATAGGAAACCAGTGATCGATGATTCTGCCGCTTGACTGCTCATGCCTGGATCACAGGCACTGAGCAGTCATTCGGCGATTGGACAGCAAGGAGACAGGTAGGGACCCTCCTGCTGTCCTGTAAGCTGTTCAGGATGCCGCGATTTCACCACGGCTATCCTGAACAGCTCCCTGAGCTAACCGGCATACTTTCACTTTAGATACGGCTTTCAACTTTGAACACCGCGTCTAAAGGGTTAATAGCACGCGGCAGCACGATCAATGCCACGTGCTATTAGCCACGGCCGGGCCCCGCATTATAGATTGGGAGCGGACTCATGACGTAGCGGTACGTCATGAGTCCTTAAGGGGTTAAAATCCTCTTGTTGGGATCGGCCAACAAGGGGGTGTAGGTAGCAGTATCGGCTAACAGCCTTGCAGCTTCTTCTTTATAATGTGTGGTGTATTGCACCACTACACTACCCCCCTTGTTGGTCCGTACCACCGTAAGATCCTCTCTCTTTTCTAGGTTCCTCAATTCATATTTTTCAGCATCTGATAGGTTGGAGACTGGGTCAGGGTAAAGAATCGCCTTTACATCCTGCATAACGGCTTTTGTAAATGAATCTATATTGCTACCTTGTACAATAGGTGGGGAAAAACTTGATTTTTTTCCCTTTCTAAAAAAAATGTATTTTATGTATGGGAGCAGAATCATGAACAGTGATATCTTCAAACCCTGTGGCTAACATAGTTACACATTCTCCATCCCGATTATCCAAATCGGGTGGAAGAAAACCCAGAGGACCTATGGATATAGGAGTGTCATTTTCTTTTTTGGCTGCAAAACAGGGGGTTTATTGGCAAAATATTTATGCAGAGAAATGTCCCGCATAGCACACGCCAGGTCTATCTCAAACGTGACTTCATTAAATTTTTCACAAAGTCCAAAGTTGAGCCCCTTGGATAGCAAGGATAGTGTGACTGCGTCCAGTGTCTCGTCTGTGAGGTTAATGACGTTTAGTTCTTTCCCTTCCATGTCGCCGCTCTTCTCTTCTTTGGATCTTGAGTCGGAAGGTCTGGTTCTTTCTCTATTGTTCCTTGGTCTCCCTCTTCTGGTGTTCTTCCTCCTAAAGGGACTGAAATGGGGAGGTTTGGGCCATGTTCAGATTGCGGTTTACTTGCTGTTCTTGTGTTTTGTCTTGTAGCAGGTTTACTATTGGTTTCTCCGGTATATTGCATTTTATTACCCTTATTTCTGAACTTCGAAGCACCTGAAGCATCACGTTTTTTAGCTTTCAGGTCTTCTTGTATAGGTAGGAGTTTATCTTTAAGTTTATTAAGGAAGGTATCAGATTGCTCCGGAGAAGATCTTTTCATGAACTCGGTCTTAGCTTGTAGCAACTGTTCCGTGATACTGTCATGTTCGATGCGACTACGAGTGAGCACTATTTGTAATATCTTCTGAGCATGGTCATGGTGGGCTTGAGTCCAGGCTTTGATGAACACCTCATCATCTTGAAAGACGGCTGGTTGTTTATATAAACGGAGCCCTCTAGGAACTCTGTTGCATTGGGAATATGACTGTAGTGAATGTACTGTCCAAAACGAAGCTATTTCTTTTTCAGAGAGTGAAGTGATGCGATGTTCATCCTTGAGATTACAATCGAGGAAAAATCCCCCCACATCCTCTCTTCCTGTGAGTAGTGCAGAATCCACTAAATCCATCCTAGTGCTCTGATCCATATCCATGTTTTGTGGCTTGTAAGATCTGGCTAGGGAAGATCTATTGAAAGAGAGAAAACAGAGACCAGAAAGAGAAGAAAAAAGGTTTGGGTTTTTTTTTTTTTTCAAAACTCGCCCATGAACTCAGCATTAGAAAGAGCTAGTAGACGCAATTGGTTCTTGCTGGAGTCAGATGACAACCTAAAAGAGATAGCAAGAAGGAAACCCTGTATCACCTACAGAAGAAGCATCACGATAGGTGAAACTTTAAATAAGAACTAAAATAAAAAGAAGCAGCTCTGAAAAACCCACATGGTTAGGTGATCTACTCCCAACAGGTAACTTGAAATGTAAAAGCTGCAACTTTTGCAAGTTCAGTTGGGAAACTAAACATGTAAGATTGGGGGCTGTATATCATACCATTAACGAGCTAATCACTTGCAGAACGATTAATGTTGTCTATGCGATTATCTGCCCGTGTGGGTTCTTTTAAATTGGGCAAATGAGACATCAGCTCCGTGTGCGAGAGCGTTTTTATGCTATGCGCACAGGGAGGCCAGGAGCGACGTGTCTTAATGCCCACGTGAAAGAAGCCCATGGAAACAACCCCGAAACATTGCGCTTTCTGGGCTTGCAGAAAATACAAACAAGTACGAACGATCGTATTGACCTCAGGCTCCTGCGGGTGGAAACTCTATGGATTGTCCAGACCAACGCGACGGGAGTCCTGGGGTAAAACGATTGAACAGATTTAGCTGCCTGCTTCTGAACGTAGGTGTGACACTCCCCCTCCTTCCACGTCATCGGGTCACATGATGTGTGACCCGGGGTGTGATTGGAAGCACACTTTACTCACCTGTATTTAAACACAGTCTAGGTATGGTTAGCATGGCCGGAGGAAGCACATGTATTGTGCGAAACGGAGCTTGGTCACCATCCTATGTCCCCCCACTACCCTCCTTCCTTTGTTACATGTATGTGAGTATTTTATTTAAGAAGAATCTTGCAAGCTACCTGCGTTGAGTTGCCGATCCTTCCTTTCATCTTTATTACATGCATATGTACTTAGAAAAAAATTCATAATTACATGCAGGAAAATTTATATGTTAAAAATTCTCATTTTCTAACCCCTATAACTTGTTTATTTTTCTGGATGCGGGCCGGTATGAGGGCTCATTTTTTGCGCCGTGTTCTGAAATTTTTATCGGTACCATTTTTGTATTGATCGTACTTTTTGATCGCTTTTTATTCATTTTTTTATGGCATAAAAAGTGACCAAAAATACGCTATTTTGGACTTTGGAATTTTTTTGCGCGTACGCCTTTGACTGTGTGATTTAATTAACAATATATTTTTATAGTTCGGACATTTCCATACGCAGCAATACCACATATGTTTATTTTTATTTTCATTTACAGAGTTTTTTTTATGGGAAAAGGGGGGTGATTCAAACTTTTATTAGGGAAGGGGTTAAATGACCTTTGTTAACTTTTTTCCCCACTTTTCTTTTGCAGTGCTATAGCTCCCATAGGGACTTATAGCACTGCGCACACTGATCTCTTATGCTGATCCCTGCAAAGCCATAGCTTTGCACGGATCAGTGAGATAGGGGCTCGATTGCTCAAGCCAGTAGCTCAGGCTTGGAGCAATCAAACCCCGATCGGACGCAGCGGAGACAGGTAAGGAGACCTCTGCTTGCGTCCCAGCTGATTGGAACATCGCGATTTTATCGCGATGTCCCGATCAGCCCGACTGAGCTGCCGGGAAGCGTTTGCTTTCACTTTCAGACGCAGTGGTCAACTTTGACCGCCGCGTCTGAAGGGTTAATAGCGCGCGGCACAACGATCGGCGCCACACGCTGTTAGCCCAGGGTCCCGGGACCGGGCTAAGGGCGTATAGGTACGCCCTGAGTCCTTAAGAGGTTAAGTGTTTCACAGGAATAGCAGCAAAATGGAGAAGAAAAATCAAAATCTCCAGTTTTTACACTAACATGTTATTGTATCCCCATTTTTTTTTTCATTTTTACAAGGGGTAAAAGGTTAAAAGGCCCCCCAAAACTTGTAATTTATTTTCTCTTGAGTAAGGAGATACCTCATATGTGGATGTGAAGTGCTCCGTGGGTGCACTGGAGGGCTCAGAAGGGAAGGAGCGACATTGACATCTTGGAGAGTGAATTTTGCTGAAATGTTTTTTTGGGGGGAATGTCACATTTAGAAAGCCCCCATGATGCCAAAGCAGTAAAAAATAAAACCACATGGCACACTTTTTTGGAAACTACACCCCTCAAAGAACGTAACAAGGGGTAAATTCAGTCTTAACACCCCACAGGTGATTGACAAACTTTTGTTAAAGTGGGATGTGAAAATGAAAAATTAGATTTTTAACACTAAAATGCTGGTGTTACCCCAAACTTTTCATTTTCACAAGAAGTATTAGGAGAAAATGCCCCCCCAAAAGTTGTAACCCCACTTCTCTTGAGTAAGGAGATACCTCATATGTGGATGTGAAGTGCTCCGTGGGTGCACTGGAGGGCTCAGAAGGGAAGGAGCGACATTGAGATTTTGGAGAGCGAATTTGGCTGAAATGGTTTTTGGGGGGCATGTCGCATTTAGGAAGCCCCCATGATGTCAGAACAGTAAAAAAAAAATTCACATGGCACACTATTTTGGAAACGACACCCCTCAGGGAACGTAACAAGTGGTAAAGTGAGCCTTAACACCCCACAGGTGATTGACAAACTTTTGTTAAAGTGGGTCATAAAAATACAAACATTTATTTTTTTCAATAAAATGCTGGTGTTACCCGAAATTTTTCCTTTTCACAAGGGGTAACAGGAGAAAAAGTCCCCAAAAATTTTAAACCCCATTTCTTCTGAGTGTAGAGATACCTCATATGTGGATATAAAGTGCTCTGTTGGCGAACTACAATGCTCAGAAGAGAAGGAGCGCCATTGGGCTTTTGGAGAGAGAATTTGGTTGGAATGGAAGTCGGGGGCCATGTGCATTTACAAAGCTCCCATGAAGTCATAACAATGGACTCCCCCACATGTTAGCCCATTTTGGAAACTACATTTCTCATGGAATGTAACAAGGGGTGCAATGAGCATTTACACCCCACTGGCGTTTAACAGATCTTTGGAACAGTGGGCTGTGCAAATGAAAAATTAAATTGTACATTTTTACAGAAAAAATCTGTCAGACACCTGTGGGATGTAAATTCTCACTGCACTCCTTATTACATTCTGTGAGGGATGTTGTTTCCAAAATGGGGTCACATGTGGGGGATCCACTGTTCTGGCACCATGGGGTCTTTGTAAACGCACATGGCCTTCAATTCCATCCTAATTCTCTCTCCAAAAGCCCAATGGCGCTCCTTCTTTTCTGAGCCCTGTAGTGCACCAGCAGAGCACTTTACATCCTCATATGGGATGTTTTCTTACTCAGAAGAAATGGGGCTACACATTTTGGGAGGCTTTTTTCCTATTACCCCTTGTGAAAATGCAAAAATTTGGGGTAACACCAGCATTTCAGGGGGAAAAAAAATGTCAAGTCCAACTTGAACAAACATTTGTCAAAGACCTGTGGGGTGTTAAGGCTCATTATACCCCTTGTTACGTTCCTTGAGGGGTGTAGTTTCCAAAATGGGGTCACATGTGGGTGTTTTTTTTTTGTGTTCATGTCAGAACCGTTGTAACAGCCACCTCTGTGGAAATAACCAATTTAGGCCTCAAATGTACATGGCACTCTTTCAATCCTGAGCCATGTTGTGTGTCCGCAGAGCATTTTACGTCCACATATGGGGTATTTCCGTACTCAGAAGAAATTTTGTTACAAATTTTGGGGGTCTTTTTCTCCTTTTAAATCTTGTGAAAATGAAAAGTATGGGGCAACACCAGTCTGTTAGTGTAAACATTATAATTTTTTTACACAAAAATGCTGGAGTAGCCCCTAATTTTTCTTTTCATAAGGGGTAAAAGGAGAAAACTCCCCACAAAATTTGTAACGCAATTTCTCCTGAGTACGGAAATACCCCATATGTGGCCCTAAACTGTTGCCTTAAAATACGACAGGGCTCTGAAGGGAGAGAGCTCCATGCGCATTTGAGGCCTAAATGAGGAATTTGCAGTGTTTCCCAAACAGGGTGCCTCCAGCTGTTGCAAATCTCCCAGCATGCCTGGACAGTCAATGGCTGTCCGGCAATACTGGGAGTTGTTGTTTTGCAACAGCTGGAGGTTCCGCTTTTTAGAGTACATTCATACATACAGGGTACATTTATACAGTTCACTGTGAGTTTTCCTCTGTGAGTTTGAACTGCGTCGGAAAATTTGCCGCAACTCAAACTTGTAGAAGGAAACCCACTGTAAACCCCCACCCGTGTGAATGTACCCTGTACATTCACATGGGGGGGGGGGGGTGCCCCAAACCTTCAGTTGTTGCAAAACTACAACTCCCAGAATGCACTGACACACCATACATGCTGGAAGTTGTAGTTTTGCAACAGCTGTAGGCATACTGGTGGGGAACCACTGAGTTAGGAAACAGACTCTAGCTCAGTGTTTCCCAACCAGTGTGTCTACAGCTGTTGCAAAACTACAATTCCCAGCATGTCCAGACAATCAGGGATACTGGGCGGTGTAGTTCTGCAATATCTGGCCCTTCAGATGTTGCAGAACTACAACTCCCAGCATGCCTGGACAGTCTGGGCATGCTAGGAGTTGTAGTTATGAAACATCTGGGGAAGTACAGTTTGGAGACACAGTGGTTTCCAAACTGTGGCCCTCCAGACGTTGCAAAACTACAACTCCCAGCATGCCCAGACATTCTTTGGCTGTCTGGGCATGCTGGGAGTTGTAGTTTTGCAACTTTTAGAAGGCCACAGTGAAGATCACTTACCAGCGATCTTCACTGCAGCCTAGTCCACCGCCGCACTTTCCGGCCTTCCTCCTCCTGCCTCTGCCCGATGTCGCTGCCGCCACTGCCGCTTCGATGCCGCCCGGTAAGCCGGCCATGCTCCCCACCCTCGCCGCACTTGTCACCCCCGCTCTGGCCGGACTATGATCGGTGGGCAGAGCGGGGGAAATTAACTTTAACCCCCCCTGCCCCCAATTGCCCTTGCTCAGTCAGTCCTGATCGACCAATGGCAAGGGATGGGAGGAGGTGGCACTCCTGCCACCTTGCTCCTATCCATAATGACAGTGGTTCTTAACCTGGCTCGGTGAGTCAGTCTCGTGGGTTCGGCGGAGGTCAAGACACACACCCGACTCCAGGTCCTTCGCAACAGGACAGGCAAACCAAGAAATTGCTTGGGGCCCCGAGCTGGCCCGGGGCCCTGAGCAGAGCTGGTGTTTGCCCGTCCTGTAGCGATGGGGCAATTCCCCCCATCACTATTAACTCCCTGCGGCCCCGCGTTAAGTTTAAAAATGCAGGGACCACCAGGAGATAGCGCACGCCGGGACGTCACTGACGTCCCGTGTGTGCGCCCATAGAAACGAAGGAGCCGAGGACCGGAGGATCGAGAAGGAGGAAGACGCGCTCTGGCTAGCTTGGTAAGTGACCAGCGGCATGTCATCTTCGGTGCTCCGACCACTGGTCCCGGGGCCTACTGCTATAGCCGAAGCGGTGGTCGGAGCACTGAAGTGGTAAGTACACAGACATACAGCCTCCAGCCGTACACTGTATGTGGCTGGAGGCTGTATGTCTGTGGGGGAACACTGCCTACATAATGTGGGGGAATACTGCCTGCCTAATGTGGGGGAACACCGCCTGCCTAATGTGGGGGAACACTGCCTGCCTAATGTGGGGGAACACAGCCTGCACCTAATGTGTGGGGGAACACACTGCCTGTGCCTAATGTGTGGGGGAACACTGCCTGTGCCTAATGTGTGTGGGAACACTGCCTGCGCCTAACATGCACCTATGTATAAATATATACTTAAATATATACCTCCTATATTTTGAATTTGAAAAAATCATATTTTATTTTTCCAATTAAGAAGGGTTTGGTGAATGCGCATATGAAACTGGTGGGGTTCAGTACCTCCAACAAGGTTAAGAACCACTGCTTTAGGATGATCGGGGCTGTCTCTGACAGCTCCAATCATTTTTATTTTACGGCCTGGAATCGCCGCAAATCGCCAGTCTGAATTGACCGGCGATTTGTGGTAATCGCAGACATGGGAGGGTCTCAGGACCCCCCTGGACATTGCCATGGGATGCCGGCTGATAGATATGAGCAGTCATCCTGGTCATACGGAGGGCGTACAGGTTGGTACACTGGTTGGTCCTTAAGTACCCCGACGTGAGGGCATACCTTTACGCCCTCCGTCCCCAACAGGTTAAATTCTTACAATATTTTCACATGTAATGCACTTGCTAAGGATTTTTGTGTTCAAATTTTCAAATCAATGTGAAGTCAATTTCTGTTGCATAAAGTACACAGATTTGTTGCAGATTTTTCCCATTGAATGGAGAAGAAGAAGTATACCAGTTCTATTTTGAATATCTTGCTGCAGAGCACCTGTCAATCTGCTAAATTCAATAGTCCAGATCAAATTAAAAAAAAAATTTTTTTACCAGTCCCCTAACATTGTGGCAGGGGTTCCTGAATCATCTGCTAATCTCTGTACACCCAGCCTCCAGCAATGACCAATCAAAGGCAGAAGCAGTTGCATGTCAACATACCATTACTTGAGGCTTGATGTACAGACAACGACGAGGGCAGGGAGGATTTGCCATGGGTGCGCAAGTTGAGGTGCGCCAGTAAAAAATTTGCAAGCATATTTCTTTGAGGCTTTCTGTAGATTTACCATGGAAATTTTCTGTAACAAATTTGCTACCTGTGAACATTTCTTTAAGCTTTATTAACTATCTGGAGTTATATTTACAGCTGAAGCAGCTCTAGGCAATAAGTCTGTATACACCATTGCAGCAATGGACCTGCCCATAATATAAATAATGCACAAGTAATATACATTATTTTAAGCAAGAGTATATAAGCCCCATATAACTCCCAACTTCTAGTGTACCTCGGAGTCGTAGGGACCCAGGGCAAATTTTGTACCTGGACCCCACCACCAGTGTCATTGCTGTGACATATAAGATAAAGATATATGTTCTCCCTTGCCTCTCCAAAAAGTTTTCAAACACCACTATAAAAAAAAAAATGTCACCCTATTACACTTACTGAGTTTAAGTGCCCTCACACTAGTAATATCCCCCTATATGATCCCATAAGGTAATATTTTTTCTTTGTTCACCAGCTCATTTAGTGTGGTATGGTAAGCTTTTTGCAGTGGTCGGTGGTTCAAATGTTGGCACAATCTCACGCCAGACCTGACCACACTTAGAAACTTGTCTACATCTAAGCTACTTTGCTATTTATGAATGATGTGCACCTCTTTGATAAATGTGGGGAAAGTACACATGTCAACCAAAGCAAATAGGGGTGAAAAGACCATTACGCAGACAATAATACATTTTCCCATATGCTTGCCATCAAAAACAAGCCCATTCATATGAATGGAACTGATTTATAGTCACAGAAAACTTCTTTAATAAATCACCTCATGTGACTGTACCATTGAGGCTACATTGGGAGGGATTCCATACGCAATTTAATGTAATATTAGTGCAAAAATGAGGAACCTCATGGATCAAAACTGTCTAAATAAATACATAAACTGTGTTATTCATAACAACAAATCAGAGCACACTTTTGGCTATGATGTAGTTTTGTAGTGTTAAAAGTTTAGGGGTATCTTTGGCAAAATCACACAAAGGTAAAAAAAAAAAGTTATCAAAAACTGCGTTGAGACTGCGCTGTGTGAACAAGGATAACAGATGTTAGCTTTACTCTACAACCCACAGAAATCAATGTATAACTGAACTATCACAAGTCCAAGGTCATAGGTTATTTGACATCTTGTTTGGCCTCTTCTGAACCATATCTGCCACTCAGAAGTGCTAAGAGGATGCACCTAGTGGCAGGGACGTAGTTTGTAGCTTCTGGGCCCCGATGCAAAATCTGCCACAGGGCCCTATGTGTTAATTATAATACTGGTCTCTAATGGGGCAGATGTGCTTTGGATCCCCCATAGGCACCAGGGCCCCGGTGCGACTGCTACCTCTGCACCCCTATGGCTACACCCCTGCCTAGTGGTAATCTGACTGGCCACATAGGATCACAAATGCTATTTGCAAGCAATGTTGGTATTTCAACTGCATCTTCATAAATGCACTTAGTTTAGCTGCTCTGTTTTCTTTAGGAATTTAGTGATTCTCTTTGTCACAACTGACTTACTTTTATTTTTCAGCCACACACATTTTTATTTACTTTTATTTAGCCGTTTTCAGCTACCCAGCAAGCAATCACTATGAAATCAATAAAGCACTGCAGGTTCCAATTGTTTCATTTAGTAAACAGGCCTATGTGCTTATATAGTCAATTAAATGTACTCATAATGAATAGTCATTCATAGAAATACTGTGTAAGAAAAACAATATGGCAAAGTGATTGCATTGTCTCCTGTGGCATATTCTTAGCTGCCTGTTTAGTAAATACATTCATGCACAAATATAGGACAAGATAGTGTTAATAGTGATCTTGGACTTGAAGCAGAGGGAGGGCTTAGAGTAGTTATTACAAAAATATGATTTATAGAAAAATAAAACTTGTACACCTCTAAACTGCATGCTGATTAATGCTAGAAGTCTGACCAATACAACTGATGAAGTGGAGTTACAAATGTGGACATTGGACAAATATGAGTTAATCGCAGGGCTGGCCCAAGAAATTGTGCTGCCTGGGTCCAAGAAAGTACTTTGCCATAAAATTGCACTGCATATTCAAGAGCTCCACAGCAATGCAACTCACATTAATCTGCAGCATTAGGTAGGCAGTAGTTCCCCCACATTAGATAGGCAGCATAGTTCCCCCACATTAGGTAGGCAGCATAGTTCCCCCACATTAGATAGGCAGCATAGTTCCTCCATATTGGGAAGGCAGCATAGTTTCCCCACATTAGATAGGCAGCATAGTTCCTCCATATTAGGCAGGCTGCATAGTTTCCCCACATTAGATAGGCAGCATAGTTCCCCCACATTAGGAAGGCAAAGAGACATACAGACACACTTACCTGGCCTGCGCACCTGGCCCTCTTATCTCTGGTGCCGGCAGCCTGACGAGTGACTTCACTGACGTTCTCCTGCGCGGGTCTGTGGAGGAACATCACTTGTGCAATGTCACCTGTCAGACCCGGGCCAGCCAGCAGGCTCACTGTCTTAAAGTGGCCACTGCGCTATTAAGGAGCTTGGTCTGCGTCGGCACCGTGGCTACTTTAGAAAAGTGAGCAGCAGCAGCAGAGCAGAAGCAGAGCAGCAGCAGGGCCAGCGCAACCATGGACCTAGGTGACCCACCGGGTCCCATGGTAGGGCTGGCCTTGGTTAGTGGGAATAACTGAGACATGGCTGAACGATAGTTGGACTGGGCGGTTAACTGACAGGGTTACAATCTATACAGAAATAATCTTAAGAATTGGAAAGTCCTTTTTAAAGGACTACTTAAAGGGAATCCAGGAAAGGAAAAACAGTGATAATTTATTTTCAAAAAATGCTCCTTGTCTGTCTCCAGGTTGGGTGTGGTTCTGCAGCTCAGTTGCATTAAAGTGAAAAGATTCAACTTGTAATACCACACCCAAACTGGAGACAGACATAGAGCTATTTTTGAAAGAAATTATCCCTGTTTTTCTATTCCTGGATAACTCCTTTAACTCTTTCCCTGCTGGGCCTTACAGAACACCTACTGCTGCATAGCTCAGCCCGGTACAAAGCAAGGACTCCTGTCAATAGAGTGACAGAAGTCCTGCTCTTGTACAGTGTACAAAGGTTATATGCCCATCACTTCCTGGATAATCCCTGTAAAGGGGGTTTCACAAATAGCATTTTTTTTGGGGGGGGGGGGGGAGGGGGGGTATGGTGGTGCCATTTTTAATGCAGTCTTTTGAGTGACAAACAAACTGAAAAGAATGGAGAAGTCTTTCCTATTTTTCCCCCCCTTTTGAATCCATTTCTGGTTATATTGTATTCTTTGAAAAGGATTGGAGGGTAATTATACACAGTTTATTTGAATGAAATGTTTCATTGTTGCAAGCTTGTTATTTTTTATTAATTGCCTAAAATATTATCAGCAATGCAATTCATCTGCAATGTGAGAACACAGCCTGATAATCTCTGATATTTTGCAGTCAATTGACTCCTATTTACATTGGCTTGTGTAGCACACACTCTATTGCTCTATCTATGCAGCCAATTCAGTTGGAAAGTGTATATCCCGTATAACCATACTAATATTTTCTAAAATAAAAGACTACAACATTTAATAAAAAAAAAAAAAAAAAGGCCTAGATTGATCAATCTAAAACAATAATAAGTCTGGTTGACATCTGTCTGAGACAAAAATTAATCTAGGTCATTATATACATATATATCTGCATGTAATAGGTCAAAAAACAAATATCACATCAGCAGTTGTCTGGTCTTTATTGTTCATTGGTTTGCCTTTATATGCAGAAAACTAGAAAATGTTTCCTTGCTGGTAGTTTAAAGGGGTTCTCAGGTGGAAAAATATTTTCTTCAAATCAACTGGTGCCAGAAAGTTAAACAGATGTGTAAATTACTTCTATTATCTTAATCCTTCTAGTACTGTTGCTGTATACTACAGAGGAAGTATTTATTTCCAGTCTGACCACAGTGCTCGCTGCTGACACCTCTGTCCACATCAGGAAATGTCTGGTGCAGGAGAGGTTTGCTATGGGGATTTGCTCCTACTCTGGACAGTTCCTGACACAGACGGAGGTGTTAGCAGAGAGCACTGTGGTCAGACAGAAAATATCAACTCAACTTCATCTGTAGTATACAGCAGCTGATAAGTACAAGAAGGATTAAGAATTTTTTATAGAAGTAATTTACAAATCTGTTTAACTTTCTGGAGCCATTATATGAAAAAAAAATATTTCACCTAAGTACCCCTTTAAGATAAGACTAGATTTTCTTGTTGAATTGTTGTGGGCAAGGGTCAGCAGTTCGAAATCAGACACTAATAGCCCCCCCCCCCCCCCAAAAAAAAGACACTAGACAACTACATTAAGGGTAGACTCACACGGGAGCATATCTGCAGCCTATTTTACGCTACAGATACACTGCTGGCAGTCACAAAGCCACGGCAGAGCGAGCTCCCTACTGCTGACATAGCTCTGTATCTACAGATTACCTGATGGTAGTCAAGGATGGACACGCAGAGCTAAGGCAGCAGCAGGGAGCTCACTCTGCTGTGGCTCTGTGGCTGCCGGCAGTGCATTCGCAGCATCAAATACGTTGCAGATGCGCTCCTGTGTGACCCTATTCTAAAGAAGAAATCCACCCACAAATTAGCTTATCCTGTGGATAGGGGATAAGTAACTGGGACCCCCTGTAATCTCTGGAATGGGCTGTAGCTTTCAGCAATGAAGGCATGCTGCAGACGGCACATGCTCCATTGAGTTCTACGGGCATCATCATCATCTCATAGAAACGAATGGAGCTTGTTCTGTCTACCAGTAGACGACACATGCTCCTCACTGAGAGTGAGAGAAACAGGGTCCCATCTCAGAGATCGCGGAGGGGGTCCCAGCTGTCGGACTACCAGCGATCAGCTACTTATCCCCTATTCTTTGGATAGGGGATGAGTTAATCGTGGCTGGAGTTCTCCTTCAATATTTGTGTGTAGAGAGAGAGAGTTACATAGTTACATAGTTACATAGTTAGTATGGTTGAAAAAAGACATACGTCCATCAAGTCCAACCAGGGGATTGAAGGGAAGGATGTAAGGGGATAAGGGAAAGGGATGTAGTTTTATAATTCTGCATAAGCTTTAATGTTATTTTGTTCCAGGAATGTATCTAACCCTGTTTTAAAGCTGTTAATTGTTCCTGCTCTGACCAGTTCCTGAGGTAGACCGTTCCATAAATTCACAGTCCTCACGGTAAAGAATGCGTGCCGCCCCTTTAGACTAAACCTTTTCTTCTCCAGACGGAGGTAGTGCCCCCTGTCCTTTGGGGGGGTTTAACCTGGAACAGTTTTTCTCCATATTTTTTGTATGGGCCATTAATATACTTATATACGTTTATCATATCCCCCCTTAAACGTCTCTTCTCAAGACTAAACAATTGTAACTCCTTTAATCGCTCCTCATAGCTAAGATGTTCCATGCCCCATATTAGTTTAGTCGCGCGTCTCTGCACCCTTTCCAACTCTGCAGTGTCCCTTTTATGAACAGGCGACCAAAACTGAACAGCATATTCCAGGTGAGGCCGTACCAATGCTTTATAAAGGGGGAGTATTATGTCCCTGTCCCTTGAGTCCATGCCTCTTTTGATACATGACAATATCCTGCTGGCTTTGGAAGCAGCAGCCTGACATTGCATGCTATTTTGTAGTCTGTGATCTACAAGTACACCCAGATCCTTCTCTACCAGTGACTCTGCCAGTTCAATCCACCCTAAGACATACGACGCATGCAGGTTATTAGTACCCAGATGCATAACTTTACATTTATCCACATTGAACCTCATTTGCCAAGTGGATGCCCAGACACTTAGTCTATCCAAGTCATCTTGTAACTTATGCACATCCTTTATAGACTGTACCGTGCTACAAAGCTTGGTGTCATCTGCAAAGATAGAAACAGAGCTGTTAATACCATCCTCTATATCATTGATAAATAAATTAAACAGCAGCGGGCCCAGTACTGAACCTTGGGGTACACCACTAATAACCGGGGACCAATCAGAGTACGAATCATTTACCACCACTCTCTGGGTACGATCCATGAGCCAGTGTTCAATCCAGTTACAAACTAAAGTTTCCAAGCCCAAGGACCTTAACTTACCTGTCAGACGTCTGTGAGGGACAGTATCAAACGCTTTGGCAAAATCCAGAAACACTATATCCACAGCCATTCCTCTGTCAAGGCTTCTACTCACCTCTTCATAAAAGCAAATTAGATTGGTTTGACAACTTCTATCCCTAGTAAACCCATGCTGGCTATCACTTATAATACTATTATTCCCTATGTATTCCTGTATGTAATCCCTTATAAGTCCTTCAAACAATTTACCCACAATGCACGTTAGACTTACCGGTCTATAATTGCCTGGCGAAGACCTAGAGCCCTTCTTGAAGATTGGTACCACATTAGCCTTGCGCCAGTCCCTTGGCACAATACCAGACACCAGAGAATCTCTAAATATCATGAACAAGGGTACAGATATTACTGAACTTACCTCTCTAAGAACTCTTGGGTGTAGTCCATCCGGCCCTGGGGATTTGCTTACATTTATATCACTTAACTTACCTTGTACCATCTCTACATTAAGCCAGTTCAATACATTATATGATGTGTTACCAGCACTGACCTGGCCAATGTCAGCTCCTTCTTCCTTAGTATATACAGAACTAAAGAACCCATTCAGTAGCTCCGCCTTCTCTTGATCGCCCGTGACAACCTCCCCATTATCATTATTAAGGGGTCCTACATGCTCTGTCCTTGGTTTTTTTGTATTTATATATCTAAAAAAATATTTAGGATTAGTTTTGCTTTCTTCGGCCACCTGTCTCTCATTTTGAATTTTTGCTGTTTTTATTACATTTTTACAGATTTTATTAAGCTCCTTGTACTGTTTAAATGTTATAGCTGACCCATCAGATTTGTATTTTTTGAAGGCTATTTTTTTGTTGTTTATTGCTCTTTTAACCTCATTTGTCAGCCATGTAGGATTTAGTTTTAATCGTTTATATTTGTTCCCCTTTGGAACGATGATTTAGCTGTATAGTTATTTAGAGTTGATTTAAAGATGTCCCATTTACCTTCTGTATCAGTATTTGAGAACCCCTCCCCCCAGTCTATGTCCTGTAGTGCAGCCCTCAACCCAGGGAAGTTTGCCTTTTTAAAGTTATATGTTTTTGCTTTCCCCGTCTGTCTTTGTTTTCTACATTTTAAGTCAAAAGTAACTATATTGTGGTCGCTATTACCAAGGTTTTCCCTCACAGTTACATTACCAACCAGCTCTGCGTTGTTGGAAATGATCAGATCCAACAAGGCATCACTTCTTGTTGGGTCCTCCACAAACTGGCCCATAAAATTATCCTGCAATAAATTTAGGAATTTTCTCCCCTTTGTAGTTTTAGCCAAGCCCCGGCCCCAATCTATATCTGGATAGTTAAAATCTCCCATTATTACCACTGTACCTGCCCGGGCGGCCCTCTCTATTTGTTTATACAGCCGACCTTCTATCTCTTCAGTGATATTAGGGGGTCTGTAGATTACACCAAATATTTTTTTTTCAGTATTTCCCTCCTTTTGTAATTCTACCCACAGTGATTCCACCTCCTCAGAATCATCACACACTATGGCATCGTTCACATTGACTTTCATACCACTTCTTACATACAGACAGACTCCACCACCTTTTCTGTTCATTCTATCCTTGCGAAACAATGTAAACCCCTGCAGATTAACGGCCCAGTCATGCGAGGAGTCCAGCCATGTCTCAGTGACCCCAACTATATCAATATGTTCCTCCAGTATCAAGGCCTCAAGCTCCCCCATTTTATTTGCTAGGCTTCTGGCATTTGTGAACATACACTTTACATTTCCATTAAGTTTTACACATATAGTCTCACTAATGGGATTTTCAGAGTTATTGGGGTTAATGTCATTTTTTGAGTTATAAGGGCTAATTGTACTATTTAAGTTATTGGGGCTAATGGGATTTTTTGAGTTATTGGGTCTAACGTTATTATTTAAGTTATTGGGGCTAATGGGATTTTTTGCGTTATTGCGTCTAACGTTGTTATTTAAGTTATTGGGGCTAACGGTATTTTTTGAGTTAATGGGGCTTATTGTAGTTATTGAGTTATTGGGGCTAATGGAATTTTTTGAATTATTGGGATTACAATTTTTCGGGCTACATTTATTTTTACAGCTGGTTTGTAACGCATGAATCTCCTTGTCCACTGCTCTTAACCTCCCCCCACAGGACTCCTCTCCACCCGCCATTATGTCCTGACCCCTCTCTAACCTATCCATCCCACTGTCTGTGAGTTGTCATGGTTCAAAAACTGATGTAATATGTGAGCTGAGCTAAGCTATTTTTGGAAGTGCAATCATTTGAAAGCTAATAAAGTAATTAAATAGGTTGAATTTTATCATTTATAATCTTGTTTTACGTTCTTTGTATGTACAGTAAGTATATATACCGGTATATATATATATATATATATATATATATATAAATATATATATATATATATATATATATATATATATAAATATATGGTATATACATTTTCTACATTTAGACAACATATCCATGTACCATTAATTATAACCCAATAGTGCTGATACTGCAGTAAGGAACCATTTCTGGTTAATCTGAAATGTCTATTAGTGTGGGTTCATATTTGTTTAATACACTAGAAAAGGAAAAAAAATGTATACATTAACAGGTTCAAAAGAGGGATACTGCTATATGCAGTACATCAGAATTCATTATACATATGTACAGATTGCAAGTTATACAAAAAATAATAATTATTAATTATATAAAATTTACCATACACAATAGCGTAGATGACACAAAATAAAATGTATTGTTATGAAAATGGTAAAACAGAGACATAAACGCATTGCGAACCCAGCCTTAAAGAAGAACTCCATCCAAATGAAATTACCTTTATATAGCGGCACATGATAAAGTTATATAACTTTGCAATGTGAGGTATTATCTTTGTTGAGTACATACCCTGTTTCTCTCCAGATAGGAAGTCCAGGAGATCTTATCACACTGATGACTAGCGTCTACTGTAGAGGACACTTCACTCTCCCTTGTCCCCAGCTCAAGGAGCTGACAGCTTCAGTGTGCTGTGTTTGAGTGTCACTGATTGGCTGTAGGGCAACACATCCTCCTCAACCTCAAAACTCCTCCGTGCAGCTAGGCGTGATAAAAGTAGAAAGAATTCTGTGGTGGCACTGCCTCGGTAGATAGGAAAGTGCTAGACACATTTCGAGGGTATGTTCCCTCTTTCTCAATTGCATAATTGAGAAAGAGGGAACATACCCTCGAAACGCGTCTTGCACTTTCCTGTACTAGTCCCGTGTATTAATAAAATGCATGATATTTTTATCTGAATTTGACTCCGCATGATAATCTATTGAGGCAGCGCCACCGCAGAATTCTTTCTACTTTTATCATGCCTGGCCTACTACCGACCCCCTAAGAGGAGACCGGTCATCCCTGCAGCCGAAGATTACACATTGCTACACTGCTGCAAAGGGGTGATCTGCATGAAACCAAGGTTCACACAAGGTGAGCATATTTTCTACTAAAGGGCATTTGGGACACTTAGCCCACAGAATTACGTGAGGCGCTGTCCTCCATTTTTTTCTACTCCTTTACCTTCTCTCCCTGCAGCTCACACAGGAAACAAGCCCAGTGTGGGGAGTTTTTTTTTGCTGACTTTTTGAGCATTTTTAAAGGCTGTTTATGGGGGCTATGGGGATCTGATTTTGATTTTGAAAAAAATTTGCTATCATGCCATGTGGAGTCATGGTGAGCTTATATATATAACTTATTTAAGTTGTTTTTTTTTTTGTTTTTTGGGCTCGCTATCTTCTTTAAGTGCTTAAAGATTTACATAATTTAAAATTTTTCTAATTCAATATAATTATACCGTTAAATCTTCAAAGACATACATTTTAAAGTTGTTTATGTGCTACATTAAGCATGTATTTTTAACATATAAATTGAGGTAATTATATGAAGTAAATGGTATTCAAAGTTACTAGTGAATTATCATCGTCTAATTATTATTACTACTAATAATTGCTTTTTTAACCAATTGAGTATGACAGCTTCATTCAATTTATCTATCTTATATAGGATATATTAAGATTCTTCAAATCCTTCTAGTGTATAATACTCTAACATACAGTGCTAAACCAACAAACTGATTATGCATAAAGGAATCAGGATTATGTGCATCATAGGAGAAAGTTTATATACCAAAATGGAAAAATAGAATACGAAGGTGAAAAGGGTAGAGCGTGTATAAGACTTAATGACTCCATTAGGGTTTCCCCTGTGAAGTCTTCCAGTTCCTTGGTAAGCACTCCGAATGCTACTTCTGACTCATCTCTGCAGTGATGGTCGCTTAGACAACCATGGGCTGCAACAGTATCCAGCCAGAGTATTAAGGAGAGGACCAACTTAACAGGGGAATCCTGGAGGAAGAAAGTTAGGTGGGTATATGTTTTTTTATTATTTTCATAGTGGCCTCAGCACAATAAGAGGTACTATATAGCCCCTATAACCCCTATAAAATGACTACATTTATGAGCTCCGTTTTTTTAATACAAGACCAGACCCTTTTGATACTCAGATTCCAGATAGGCCCCCTGAATTAAACAGGCTCCAAAATCAATCAATCCCGTAATTAACCTCTTAAAAACCATTTTTACCTTTTTACAACTGTCACAAAGAGGTCTTATTCTGGCCTTCCATCTTTTTTAGGTAGTGTAACCCCTTACATGCCACAGTCAAATGAAGACTGATGCATTTAAGGAGTTCCTCTGGCTCTTTCATCCCATCAGTAATGCTAATAGGTTTCAATTGAAACCAGGGGCCTCATAAAGGCCCCCCCCCCCCCCCAAGTCTGCCTTGTGTGTCAGCCTATATTGCCTGTTAATGTTATCCTGACAGGCATGTTCACTGTACTACAATGGCAGTGTAGCATATTATAACAGAAATCAAGAGATCCCTTTTGGGACTAATAAAGAATGGGAAAAAAATGAATAACATAAAATGCAAAAAAAAAAACTAAAAAGAAAAATACAACTCCGTTAAGAGAAGAATAAAGAGTTATGCGTATTTGAATGTGACAACAACATTTTTTTATTTTAAATTTAATACCAATTTTTTTTTATTTTTAGTATTGCCATTGTGCCAAAGTTGTAAAACTTAAAAAATAAATTGGTATTAAATTCCTCAGGATGTGCTAAAACATAACGTTTAATATATACAAAGGATAAAATAGTGTCCAAGTGAAGGTACTTAAATATATAATTTGGCCTTATGTCAAGCAAACGAGGCACACACACTGGGAGTTTAGAAATTAAAAACTACTCTGGGTGTAAGAACAAACAAATATACCGTCAATGCGTTTCTACCACTAGATTTATAGTGGCATCATCAGGGTGGTATAATAAAACAGCACTACATAAAGACCGATAATAGTCAGATGCATGCAGCAATTTGCAAAATGACACTGTGACCAGGGACCTGCAAATGAGAAGACGCCACTTACTCGCTACACACAGCGAGTGACCCGGACAACTCCGGCTCCCCGCGCAAAGCAGGTTGTTCCTCTCGGCTCCGAAAAACCAGCTGAAGCGTGGATCTAAGTGACCATGTTCCGTCTGACCAAGGAACCCTGTGCAGTGACCATTAGGGATAGCATTTCTCCCTACAACATCATCTATTGTATATGTTTCAAAAGGAGCTTGATTTGCAGTGCAGATGGTTTAGGGAGAGTTTTTCTTTTGCAGGTCCCTGGTCACTCTGCATTCATTGTTATGTACACTTTTGCCTTGGCCAATAGGGATAGTCTCTATTCCCACAGGATCACTGACTGCTATTGTTGCTCAAAACGGAGCTAAACTTATTTGCAGGTGGTTAAGGGGTAGCTCTTCTCGTTTGCAGGTCCCTGGTCACAGTGTAATTTTGCAAACTGCATGCTAAATGACTAATATTGGTCTTTTTGGAGTACTATTTTGTTATACCACCTGATGACACCGCTATAAATCTAGTGTTAGAAATGAGTTGGCGGTATATTTGTTCATACACACAGAGTAGTTTTTGATTTCAAAACTCCTGGAGTGTGGCACCTCTTGGCTGGCTGGGCCCCGCAAAACCCAGTGTGTGTGCCTCATTTGCTTGACATAAGGCCGAGCTTATATATTTTAGAACCTTCACTTGGACACTATTTTATCCTTGGTATATATTAAAAGTTATGTTTTAGCACATCCTGAGCACTTGCTCCTTTGAATTTTTGTATATGATTTAAGCTGGATGATCATTTTCTAATTTGAGGGTTTACGTAGGACCTTTACTACTGCACTATGGTAGTTGTTGATATTAAATTCCTTATTTACAATTGAACTGCTACAATTTTATACCTATACTTGTTTGTTCTATAAGAACTATCCAAGTAAAGTTGAGCTACCTAATTTATTTCTATAAATTTGGTATTGACCCAGATAATTAAGCTGTAATATTATTTAATCTTATGGTGAACCCCAAAATTGTGCCATTAAAAAGTACTACTTATCCCGCATAAAACAATCTCTGGCCACAGCAAAGAGCTTTAGATAGCAATTGGCTGAATGGGCATTTCCATCCCAAATGAAATGCTATAGAAGCAGGACGACGGGATGAGCATATGCTGTTAGAACTGTAAGGGCTTTTTATTTTTACAGCATTTGGAGTCCTGCTATTTACCTGTCCTTGGCATGCTTTGGCCCCCACCCTTGGAATCAAGTGCAGGTGACCCCTGCTCAGCCAATCAGTGGGTAAGATAAAACACCTGTTTCAGTTGATGATTCACTGAGTGGGCTGTCACTTGTGCTCATCTCGGAAGCTTAGGACTGGAGTGGGCCTAGGACAAGTAAGTATCAGAGCCCCGTTCAGGAGATTGCAAGAGGTCCCAGTAGTAGGACCCTCCTCAATCAGATATTTTTTTCCTATCCTGTGGAAAGGGGATAAGTTTTGGTTCCCCATCCCTGTCAGCACCCGTCAGTTCCCCATGAACATCCCATTAAGCTGTAGTTTTCACACTGGCCGCTGAGTCTTCACAGTAATTAGCACTTCTTTTATCAGGGTGCTTTTCAGCTTGTGCTGGGTACTTTAAAGACAGGGACATCAGTTATCATCATAGAGGTAGGATTATTATGAAAATCAGCACCTCTATTGTAAAGCTGTGGGGAGAGAACACAGCATTTGCCATTGACAATAGGTGATGCCGATAACATTTTATAGTACACCTTCCTCGACAAATAAAAAGCTATTGTGGTGTCCCAGTACGGCATGATGTGGCCCAGTACTGTCCTCCTGCCCTGACAGGCAGAGTCCCTGCATGTCCCCGGGCCCCCCTTATAGTTTCACCATATTGTATATAGGTTTACATCAATTAATGTAATGTAGGTTTCTTTAATGTTTGTACCACATGTTTATTACCCAGGAGGCAATAGTGACCAGGTGACACCCCAGGTGACCTATGGGATCCTTGCAAAGCCCCCCTATATAACAAGGGGAGGGGATGCAAGCTCTCTCTTATCACATTACTACTTCAGCTGAGGTCAAATGCAGTCAAGTTGTTCCAGTGTCTGTGTCCAGAGCATTCGAGGCCTCAAGTCTAAAGTCCTGCAGCCACAAGTCAGTCATCAGTAAGTCAAGTCATCTTATTGTCAGTCACCATCTCTGTCAAGTGAAGTTCATCTGTAGTCACTGTGGCCTGCACTAATGTCCCAGCAAGCCTGCAAGGTCCCCCTGAGTCACTGGTCACCTCCCTGGGATATTAGGCTGTATTGCAAAGACTATATAAACTGTCATGCCTCATTAAAGCTGCCCTTATCCTTATTCTGGCATTGGTGTTTTCATTGCCCTTGCCTAACCCAGGATCAGCAGTATTACCTTCGGTTGGTTAAGGCTAAACCACGCCCTGGCGTTACAACAAGATGGGTTAATATCATCTGCCCCTTGGGCCATAACATCTGCCCTGCATCTACCCTGCACCTCACACCCCGACACCACAACTTTTTGGTGTCATGAACAGGATACGGGTGTGCGCCATTTACCACAAGCCACAAGCCCTCCCATCTAGTCTGAACTGTGTCCGAAACTGTCTGTAAAAATCGCATGCCAATGCGACAGAATTTGGGGCAGAAAAAGTGTACAGGACTTTGTCTGTAAATGTGTTTTAACTGAGGCACTTGTGAAATAGAGGGGGAGGTGAAGAATAGCTTGCTGCCTGCTGTTTGGAAAACTGTAAAAGTCACTACAACAATGTTCAAAATCAGAACCGAAGTCATGCTACGTTGTTCCACAGTGCCGATACCTGAAAGGGTTAAGGAGGTGCCGGAGAAGCGTGCGTAAATGTCCCGTGCTGGTCAATGTCCCGCCTCTTGGCGTGGAAGTCATGTCGCTGTGTGAATGCCAAAGTGGAACTATGAAGATCTGCCCCTTGTTGACGGGGGAGTGGGAGTGATGTTCTTCTGGCAGCAGTCACCCCCCTTACCCAGGTGGTTGTTCTGTGAGGAGCCTAACTTAATCCATTACACGAGGGAGCACCTTCTTCCCCTACCAGGATAGTCCCATCCTCCAGCCCAGTCCGAAAGGGCCAAGAGAGACGCTTAAGTTGCCGCATTTATGGAGGAGCTGAGTGCTCAGAGGATGCAGAGGTATGGGCTTAAGCAGCTGCTGTTTGAGGTGCGACAGGAGCAGCAGCAGGATAATAAAAAGTTGGAGGCCCTGTACATCAGGAAGTTAGAGCACCCCTGAGAGGATGAGCCACCCCTGGAGCACCGCCGCATAACTGGGATAAAGTTTGACACGGTTAGTTGGTTTGGCACCCTTATAGACTGCCGACTTAGTGACCCATAGGGCAGTACAGAGAGACTATCTTCCCCTAGCCATGCATTCTCTTGAGAGCGGGGAGATTGTGGAGTACACGCCCGTGCAGAGCATGAGGGGAGAGTGGGCAGCTGAGGTGACCTGTCCGAAGAATACATCCCAAATCCCATTTGTCTACTTCCCATCGGACAACTGGGATGCAGATCCCTTTGGATTACTATCATCGCAAGTTAGAGGCCCTGTCCAAGAGGAGGAAGTCTATCTGCCCGAGGTGCCTGCTATGGCTCCAAAGTACATGCCATGCTAAGTACAAGTCATCTGAGGATGTGCCCAGGCCTACTCCTATGGTCAAGGAGGTTTGGCCAAACCAGCGGGCACCAACGCATTTGCCTTGGCCTACTCAGCTATTGCGGAGGTTTGGTCGGCCCAACAGGCACTGACAGCTCATCCAACAGTGGCGGTGGTGTTCACTGTGAGCCCGACCATCACAGAGTCCCATTTGTCCCAAGTCTCTTGGAACACTCACGTTGACCCTATGGAGGTCCTAGGTTCATGTCACAACATAGGAAACAAACTGGCGAGGCTGGGATGGAAAGATGCCATATTAAGGAGCATCTTGTCAGTCAAGTAACTTACCAATGTGGTTGAAAAGACTAACTGTGTTTTGTGTGAGAACACTTTTGTTGTTACAGGTTACAAGCAACGTTCAAGTATAGAGCCTGATGAACTTGTCAAGACCATTTTGTTGCAACCATTTTGCGTAAGTGTATGTGCCCGGCTTTTTGCCAAGATTCCTTGCTAAAAGAACTCTATAATGTATCTGAACTGTTGAGCGATACATTGACACCTGTGTACATATTGTCATAGTAATATATTTTTGCTCACTATTTTGCACAAGTGAATATTTGTGTTCCTGTACTATAATTTTTATAGAATAATGTAATAAAATGTATGTAACTTGTACATAAAAGTCAAGGTGTACAGTGTTTTCTTGGTATCTGGCAATTTGTTTTAGGAGATATTCTGACCATTCGGGAGAAACAAAACTACTACCCCACCGCCAGTACCACATACAGTAAAGGTACCACAAAGAATAAAACACCAAGTAAAGTCGTGTACTACACATAGTTACTAAGTACATATATAGTCATGTACACATACCTGTTAATACAATAGGGCTGTAGCACTAACTACATAACAGTCCATACAAATGACTTTAAGTTGTCATACGTCTAATGTATAATGTCTTCTTGTGTCCATGTGCTCAGGATACTTTGCTGGTCAGAAGGTATTCCCGTACCCACTACGCACGTACCAAAAGTCAAGGTAACAAGTGTCAATTGTTGTCTAGAAATGTCTTGTCTAATCTATATATATCTAATGTTCTGGGGAGAAGTGTGTTATGCCAATTGACCCTAGTAGCCCAGGCGTTGGGCAAAAAGCCCTCTGGCAACCCAATCCATCAGAATTGTGTCTAAAGTTATGTATAATGTCATAGTCATATTCTTCAGTAGTCTTTATAAGTTCAGAGCATGTATGGACATTTCATAAACAAGGACTCTTTACATCTACCAGTTCAAGTAAGTTCAGCCTGGATATGGACGTTGTGTGTAATGCCCCAGGACTGTATGTGGCCCTGTGGTCACTTCGCTCCTCCGCCCTCCAGGACATGGCATCGAGGGCGACTTAGTTAAAGTGGGGGAGTTTGTGGTGTCCCAGTACGGGATTATGTGGCCCTGTACTGTCCTCCTGACCTGTCAGGCAGAGTCCCTGCATGTCCCTAGGACCCCCTTATAGTATCACCATATTGTATATAGGTTTGCATCATTTAATTTACTGTTTCATTAATGTTTGTACCAAATGATTGTTACCCAGGAGGCAATAGTGGCCAGGTGCCTGCCCAGGTGACCTATGGGCTCCTTGCACAGCCCCCCTATATAACAAGGGGAGGGGCTGTAATCTCTCTCTTAGCACATTGCTACTTCCGTTGAGGTCAAGTCCAGTCAAGTTGTTCCAGTGTCTGTGTCCAGAGCATTGGAGGCCTCAAGCCTAAAGTCCTGCAGCCACAAGTCGGTCATCAGTAAGTCAAGCCATCTTATTGTCAGTCACCATCTCTGTCAAGTCCATCTAAAGTCACCATGGCCTGCACTAAAGTCAGCCTAACCACTGCAAGTCCTAGCAAGCCTGCGAGGTCCCCCTGTGTCACTGGTCACCTCCCTGGGATATTTGGTTGTACTGCAAAGACTATATCACCTGTCTTGCCTCAGTAAAGCTTTCATTGCCCCTGCCTAACCCAGGATCAGCGGTTTTACTTTCAGGTGGTTAAGGCTAAACCTCGCCCTGGCGTCATGACAAGAAGGGGTTAACACCATCTGCCCCTTGGGCCATAACATCTGTCCTGCATCTACCCTGCACCTCACACCCTGACACCACACTATTAATCACAGTGAAACATAAGGGCTTTGTACTGCACCACTGTGCTAATTGTCAGCGCATACCTACTGCCTCACCACCATACCAATCATCTATCACCCAAATAAAATACATACCTATGTTCTGTGCATATTTTATATAGTTTTTCTCTCATTTGGTTTGAGAGCATAAAGCCAGGGCTGGTACAAGGATTTTTGTCACCCCAGGCAAAAGCTAATTTGTCTCAGCCCATTGGCCTGCCCTTTGACATGCCCCCCCCCCCCCCCTTGCTACTGGGGTGACACACAGTAACAAGCCCCCTACTCATGCTGGTTGTCTAACTTTCTTGTGGCAGGCAGAGCAGCGCCCACCATCAAGATGAATCTCTAAGCGGCTGCCTATTTTGCCTATAGGCAGAGCCGGCCCTGTATAAAGCATAGACTGAGAATAGGAACATATAGAATTAATACTAGTGTACAATATTAACATATCTATGCGATATTAAAACTAAATATTAATTATTCCCAATCAAACAGACCTTGTGAATTACAGAAAAACCTTTGAGATTAAAATGGGAGAGTTTTATAATGTTTTATACCAGTACTAAAAGATGACAAATTGTACTCAGTGATGCCAAAGCTGCTTGAACAACAAATATCATCAGCAAATATTATTCTTTATTACAAGGATATAAAACAGACCTACATCTCAAGAACAGAATGAAAGGGAAAGTTCCAGTTTTATGCTCAGTTTATTGCAAGTTTGTGACTTTTGTGATGAACCTCTACAGCTGCAGTGATATGTATGATGAATGTCTTTAAACTTGTAAAGGGATAGTCAGGGAGACATATTGTGATAGTTTTCTTGTACATAAGACTTGTGAAACTTGAGTATTATGGTTGAACCTCTTACAGTTCAATACCTTTGCTCATGTACAAGTGGAGTTATGGGCAATAAAACACTGCAAGAATACATTATGCCTCTCATCTCCGGAGCTGTCATCCTGTCTAGATTTACAAAATATCGTTTGGGAGGAAATATATCATTGCTATGCTGTTTTAAATTGCAGGCATGAAACTGTTACGTAGATGTACTGAAACCAACACTTATACAGGTAGGAAAATAACGGTATAATTTTATTTATTGCCGTTATTACTAAGCAACTATTAATGCATATGATATTGTTTATAAAGTATGTCTTGATACACATAGGTATAATAATGCTGGTTTGGCATAACTTTGGTGACTGTGGCCATGGTAGTGAATTGTCGTAGTGACTATATACATTTGAATTATTTGAAGGGTAGTCTTGCCTTTTAAAACTGATCAGAGCTTTCATTGCTCGCCATGAAAAGAGATAGAGAGAACTTTGACTTAGGGTGTGTTCACACCACAATTTTACTATACGGTTTCGGCATAAGGTTTCATAAAAAAAAACATATGCCACCGTACAGAAAACCGTGCCCATAGATTTCCCATTCAAAACCATATGCACCATAATGTATACGGTTGTCTCCGTTTTCAAACCATATGGTTTTTAACTTTTTTTTTTTTCTGACAGAAAACTGTGGCCTACCACGGTTTTTGGTCCGGGTGAAAAAAAATTTTTAACATGGGAGTCAATGGGAACCGTACAGAACTGTATCTGCGTACGGTTTCATCCGGTTTTCACCTTATGGTTTTTGGCTTTGCTCATTTTTTTTTCTTGGAATTTCAATCAAAGAAGTAAAACTTTATTCATAAGGGAGTGAAAAGTTAAAAACATATACGTTTTTTTCATAAAAAACAGATGCAACCCGGACATCATTTTTCAAAGCGTATACGGTTTTCAACCGTATACAGATAAAAATTTGTACATACGTTTTGATACAGTTTAGTCAGGTTTTGAGGAATCCGTTCTTTATCAAAAACCTGATGAAAAACTGCATTGCAAAAACATGGTGTGAACCCACCCTTATTTGTTAAGAAAATCACCTTGTATTAAAGGGGTTCAATGATTTTTCTAAAACCACACTAGGCCCACTAGGGCTGTAAAATCTACACTAACCTATACTGACCTCGCCTGTTCCAGCACCAGCTCTCCAGTCCAAATTGGTCCTTATGGCAGGCTGTAATAAGAATGTTGTAATGGCAGCCATGGAGGTCTTCAGAAGGTTCCCGGATGTCCTAATCGCCAATAATGTGTGACCTCTAACTGCTTAGATGACACAGTTGCCATTGGAGCTATTTTTAGAGGCTGTTTTTTAACTGGGGCTATCATCTTTGGTAATAAGCGTGCAGCACCGCACCTTACTCTCCAAATATCAGCTGTAGATAGTTGCTGGAGCGCTCTCAGTTCCTGAGAACCAAGTTGGTTTCCTTGGGGACTTGCACTTACTAAAACTATGTACCCACTGTCTCCATCCATTGCTTCATACAAAAATGGCTGCCATACAACTCATACACATCCCTGCTGTACAGGACTGCCATCAGAAATTTTGCAGCCACTTACACAACTCAAGATCTTAGGCTCACATTTTGCGCATTGTGAAATATGCTGCGTATATGAAATGTGTGACCCTACCCTTAGGCTAATTTGATTGCTCATAATTTTATTGTGTCAAGAGTCTTTGTTAGGTTTTGTGTTTTTCGCCCACATGTAATTAATATTAACTTGATACACATTTACATATATAGTAAATCCATTTCAGTCATCTACTGAATGTAATCAATGCCAAGTTACTATTGCTGAATATACAAACATGTGTATACTCAGAAGCCCTACTATTATATGCCATTACAGTTAAAGCTCCATTTCCACTTTCACCTTCCATGCATTTATATTTTTAGTGTGGCATTTTGTGATTTCCCATATCTAAAACTCCAAGCACAGGAGGCTAACTATAAAGCAAAGCTATATGTGGTTTGGAGAAATTTTAGATATTTTCTGTTTCACACTATGAATTTCATTTAGATCAATCTACATGCTAATGTTCAATACAATTGATGTTATAGAAAAGCAAAAGACTGTTGTTTAGCAGTAGCTGCCACATGCTTATAAGCATTTGCTAAAGTCAGACTCCTTTGTGTTGTTCTTAGACATGGGGCATCATTTACTAAGGCCATGTTCACATGATGGAATTTCCGTGCAGAATTTCACAGAAGAATTCTGCAAGGACATTCTGCTGCAGCAGAGTCCATTTGATTTCAATGGGATTGTGCTGCACTGGTTACACGGAGGAGTTTTAAAATTCCGATTCTGGAGTCCACAGAAAGTATTAGCCCAGTGTGTATATAGTACAAGTGCCATATTTTTAACAGTGCATTAGGCTGTTTGAAAATATTGCGCATCTTTAGGCTGTCTATTCTAAATTTAGATCATTCTAAGCTGTTCCTGCACACAAAGCTTCCAAACAAAGCCAAGGTTCTATGAAACAGCATGAAATGTATTTAAATCTTGATGCAATCCAGTACAATAGATACATATCTGCAGCAAACATCTTCACAAACACATGCCAAAGCTCTAAAGATTTATTTCTATAGCTTTGTACTCTACCTCGCCATCCAAATTATAGGAACTACTGGATGGGGATCTCTTGAGAGGTGACTGTAGGGTAATGCAATATGAAGGACTCCACTTTACTCATTTTGAGGTAATCTTAAAAAGACACTCGGTGAAGCATGTCTAGAAGTAGTCCTCCATGACATGGCGGACAGGTTGACACTGGTCTGACCAGAGGCCAATAAAAGATCAAATGGAAAAACAAGGCCTTTGTACAATGTATCCTTGCTAAACCTCTCTGAAGGAAAATGTATCCTGAGAGCAGGACTGGAACTGGGTTCAGGAACAACAGGACTAGTGACTGGTATGTGATCTATCCCTAGAAAGGAAATGCCTGACTTCAGCAGTACCTAGGCTCACTATGTTAGTATCTTCAAAAAGAATAACAGAGCTGAGGAACCTGACCTGTGCACCTGACAATAGCCAGGCTCTAACTAACTAAGGCAACGTTAGGTCCACCTCTTTACCCAGGCAAGAGGGAGGAGTTGGGACTGGTTCCTGCCATTATTGGACAGTCTTGCATGTGACTAAATCCTCATTCCATTTTACAGAATGATGTAAACATGTTCAAAAATAATAACCCTCTGCTCGCTGTAGACGTTTGACTTGTGGAGCAAAACAGAAAATACATTTAATGCAGATAATAAACTTTGCATGAACATACAATACTTGAGAAACCCACCAACTATTTTAATGGGTAGGAACTGAAGGTGCTTTGCTTGGCCACCACACATAGACCCAGTTTTACATATGGCTTAGGGCAAACACTGGGGGCAGAATCTAAGGGCATCAAACAAATGCCTTAACCTCAAATGCCCTTCACAATTGAATCAACCTTGCAAAGAAAATTTTAGGCCGAGTAGTTTTTGAGAGCATTTGCTCATTGCTTGCAAATAGTAATTGCAAAATATAATGCAAGAATTGATAAAAAGAATATAGCATATTGAATGTACATACACATTAACTGTATGTAATAGAACCTTACAGACTAACCATAAAGAAGCATGTTCCAGATGGCCTTATAAAGAGCATTTGTCGCATTTACACGTAGCATGTACAAAACCTTACGGAACCAAAATTTTATTCTAGTAATTAAGAACATGGAGGTCAAAGTAAAGGTATGAAGGGTCTTTCAAAATATTATGTCTCTGCTATGAAAGTTGGAAATTCTACTTTCAAAAATTAGCTTTTACTCAACTGAATAATGGCACCTAATTCAATTTGTTGCAAGCTTGCTAGATCAAAAGGTAGTTTTAATCCCATATAAGTAATATAGTTATCTCCACTGTTCATAATAAAATTCAAAACACTGTAAAGGCCTGAAGGCTTATATTAAAATAATACCACTTCGAAGAGATTCTTTTAGAGTTTTAAAATTACTCAATGGAATTCCTTAAAGGGGTACTCTGCCCCAGACATCTTATCCCCTATCCAAAGGATAGGGGATAAGATGTATGATTGTGGGAGTCCCGCCACTGGGGACCCCCGCGATCTCCCAGCTGCACCAGGCGTTCGTTTAGAGCGTTGGGTGCAGTGCCAGAGCGCCGAAGGCTTGTGACGGCATGGCCGCGCCCTGCCCATGATGTCATGGCCATGCCCCCTCAATGCAAGTCTAAGGCATGGTCATGGTCGTGACGTCATGAGCGGGGCATGACCGTGAAGTCACGAACCTCTGCGATGTTCGCTCCGTGCACCAGATGTCTGGGGTGCCGCAGCCAAGATCCTTTGGATAGGGGATAAGATGTCTATGGGCAGAGTACCCCTTTAATATTGTTGACTATGTGATATAAAATAAGATTTTATACTGAAGTAGTGACAGTTTGCATTGCTACCTATTGATATACATGGGGCAGCATTATACCTACAAGTATATCTGAGTACTGTCAATATTTAGGTGCTATTCACTTTACCACTCTTGAGTGCTGTTTAATGGAAGTTGTTTAAGGGAATACAAGTGATCCTGATTATTGGAGGGAATACTATGTATGGCCCTGCCCAACCCCACCCCTACTACCCCAACAAACAACATTGCAATCATAGCAAACCAAGAAGTAAGGTAGCTTACCCATCACATCTTACCAATATGGATCCCAGGGTCTCTGGTAGATTGTGTACCCTGATGTATAACACAATCCTCAAACAGAATGATTGTTCAGTGAAGATAAAATACAGATGCTTGTGTTCTCTATATTACAAAAACATGTACAGTAAGTTCAATAAAGTTACATGTGGTGTCCTGGTACCATATTGCATCCAGTACCTAGTGTAGAGGTCCCCAAAGTCAGAGTAACTACGTTCAGTTAGGGTTCCTCAGGTGGGACAGCCCCTAGTCGCCTCTCCTTAAGTCTAACTTTAATGTTAATAAATGTATATATTAATAATTATAGCTATAGTGTATAGAAATGTATAGTACTTACCTTGTTCAGCGTCGCAGGACCATGCTAGTAACCTTTATGGTATGTTGCAGGACCTTAGGAGGTCCTTGGGTCACGTGTTACCCAGAAATCTCTGTAAAGGTGATTGACATCCGTTTGGACCAATTAGCCTTAGTCCAGCCCCTGCCCATATAAGGGAGCTGCGTCCAATTATCGCTCTCTTTGGGTTGCTGCTCTCGTGGATGCCAGACTAACAGGACGATGTGCTACGCAACTTTCAAAGACACGCTAGGCCTCAAAACCTACGGCCTCAGCAGAACCAAAAATCGTGAGTCTTATACTAATTCCTGCTAATGCTTGCGTGACTACTGGACCGCAACTAATTCCCCTAAATCCAGTGGAACAGCGCAATAGACTAGAGACTCTTAAAGCTAAAGTCCCGACCATTGCCCATCTCCAAAAGGAAGCTGTATTGATGAGAGACTCTTATGTTAATGAAGTGTACAGAAAATCTTCAGTAAAGTTAACGCTGTTTGCAGAAGCTTTCTGGTTGTGGACAATCCATTATTACTCTCTACTTAAACTCAGTATCATCTACCTCCCTATCGGTCCTGGGAAGGGCGGCAGTAGGAAAAGCTTTATTGAGGAGCCCCCACCCTGGCGTCATGAATAGCAAGGGTTAACAAGCACCCTTTAGTACCAGCACAGCTACACTCCCCATACCCTACACCACCCAAGCTACCACATACACGTTTCAGGTATCAGTCACCCTTATTTACACTAAAAAACAACAGTCTAACTCTGCCTAAATAAGGGTCACATGACCACACAGATGAAGTAGTCATTTGTTAACTCTTTACTTGTGACAGAGTGAAAACCTTTTATGAAAATGTGAATACTAAGATTTAAACAGGTAAGGATTAATAAATACATTTCACATACAGTATATCATAAAGAACAAGGTCATGTTTTCACAATATAATATTCTATCCCATGCATATAGTCATAGTGAGCTACACATACAATGCATTCTACTAGAGATATGTATACCGAAAAACTCTTACTATACTGAAATATTACAGATTCACCTTAGTTCACAGATAACAGTCTGATCAGAGAGCTAGTTGTGCGATAGCATATCCTGTCTCCTGTCTGAATGACAGAAATCCTGGTCTGAACAGAGACCTTGTAGTACAACAGCATAACCTGAATGACATAGTAATCCTGGTCTAAACAGAAAGCATGTAGTACAACAGCATACAACAACAAAAAACGTGGTCTCAAAAGGCTGGAGGTGCTCAACCCCAAATGCAGTTGTGCATTTATACTGGGGGAGCAGATCCTGCCCTTGTAGTCCGTTGCTAGGGGCGATCCCCAGCATAAAAATGCATACAATGGAGGATGCCTGCAGCGGACTACAAGTGCCACAATAGAATCCTACACCAGATAAACGGTGTGGATTGTATACATCTACCACAGTAGTGCACCTACATTTCTGTATTGTATTGTTCTAATTGTTACACATCCACACCGTTTATCTGGTGTAGGATTCTATTGTGGCACTTGTAGTCCACTGCAGGCATCCTCCATTATATGCATTTTTATGCTGGGGATCGCCCCTAGCAACGGACTACAAGGGCAGGATCTGCTCCCCCAGTATAAATGCACAACCGCATTTGGGGTTGAGCACCTCCAGCCTTTTGAGACCACGTTTTTTGTTGTTGCTTGTAAATATATACGTGGAGGTGTGTAAACTCCATATGTTAATACGCCTTGAACATTTTCCAGGCAGCATTAGGGTTGCACCTGTGAGGCCATGCACCTATATCAGCCAACTTGGGTGGGGCTTGTAGCCTCTCTCCCTCCTCCCATTGTGTGTGCTTAGTCACACTGAAGGTAACTGGGAGCAGGCTGCATTTCGGCCTAGTGCTGCTGTAATTGCCCACTGGCCCCTGGTTTTTGCTTATTACGCACAGGTAGGTTAGCGTTAGGTCCCGTGCCATCTGAGAAACCTTGGCGTTGGTGTGCGGGCTCTGGTGTGTCCTTCATATAAGGATACACTGGCGAATGTCTTAATTTTAACATCAGTGTTGAGGGATTAGCCAATGTCATTGTATACATCTACCACAGTAGTGCACCTACATTTCTGTATAGTACAACAGCATATCCTGCCTCCTGTCTGAATGATGTCCTAATCCTGGTCCAGAGAGCTAGTTGTGTGATAGCATATCCTGTCTCCTGTCTAAAAGACATACTAATTCTGGTCTAACCCAAGATTTAGTAGTGCAACAGAATATCCTGCCTCCTGTATGAATGAATAGTAATCCTGGTCTAAACAGAGAGCTAGTAGTGCAATAACATATGCCACCTCCTGTCTGAATGACATTCTATTCCAACTTAAAGAGAACCTGACAGCTAGTTCACCCACAATAAATTCAGTATACTGGATTATAGTGCAGTGAACAACTGTAAAATAAGGGGTAATTCACTTAAATCCATAGGTTATGTGCAGAGTTAGGCTTGTAAACAGCTTTATCCCTAATGCACCCCAGCGCACATTGGAGCCGGGAGCTGGTTGGCTGAGCTCCCATGTCTCCTCCATGGGGCAGACGGGGGATTATGAAGTAGACACGGAAGCTCCACACCTCCAATGTGCACTGGGGCGCATTAGGAATCAAGCTGTTTACAAGCCTAACTCTGCACATAACCTATGGATTTAAGTGAGTAACCCCTCATTTAACAGCTGTTCCCCCACACTATAACCCACTATACTGAGTTCAGTATGGGTGAACTAGCTGTCAGATTCTCTTTATGTTAAACACGCACCAACTTTTCCAAGCAGCCGTTTCAGTTACAAGTTCTCAGATACAGCAGCTAAATAAGTATTCTCTGGGAATTCCATGCATTGACTTCAGCTTAGATAAAGTACAAAACTATTGGTCCTTAAAAAAGATCTCTTATTTTCCTTATGCCACACATTCCCCATTTATCAAAATCCAAACATGAAATGCAATAAGAGATAAATCTTAGTTATAACATTAGGAATATTTGAGATATTAGAAGGAAATAATTGATTCTATGCTGTCACAGGAACATGTCAAAAGTTTCCATCAGACATGGTCTCAGCACTTTACTGTTCCCTCCCCAGCTCATATTAACCCCTTAAGGACTCAGGGTTTTTCCGTTTTTGCACTTTCGTTTTTTCCTCCTTATCTTTTAAAAATCATAACCCTTTCAATTTTCCACCTAAAAATTCATATTATGGCTTATTTTTTGCATCGCCAATTCTACTTTGCAGTGACATTAGTCATTTTACCCAAAAATGCCTGGCAAAACGGGAAAAAAATCATTGTGCGACAAAATCGAGAAAAAAAACGCCATTTTGTAAATTTTGGGGGCTTCCGTTTCAACGCAGTGCATATTTTGGTAAAAATTACACCTTATCATTATTCTGTAGGTCCATACGGTTAAAATGATACCCTACTTATATAGGTTTGATTTTGTCGCACTTCTGGAGAAAATCATAACTACATGCAGGAAAATGTATACGTTTAAAAATGTCATCTTCTGACCCCTATAACTTTTTTATTTTTCCACGTACAGGGCGGTATGAGGACTCATTTTTGCGCCGTGATCTGAAGTTTTTATCGGTATGATTTTTGTTTAGATCGGACTTTTTGATCACTTTTTATTCATTTTTTTAATGGTATAAAAAGTGACCAAAATACGCTTTTTTGGACTTTGGAATTTTTTTGCGCGTATGCCATTGACCGTGCGGTTTAATTAATGATATATTTTTATAGTTCGGACATTTACACACGCGGCGATACCACATATGTTTATTTATTTATTTTTTTACACTGTTTTATTTTTTTTATGGGAAAAGGGGGGTGATTCAAACTTTTATTAGGGAAGGGGTTAAATGACCTTTATTAACACTTTTTTTTAACTTTTTTTTGCACACTGATCTCCTATGCTGATCACTGGCGTGTATTAACACGCCTGTGATCAGCATTATCGGCGCTTGACTGCTCCTGCCTGGATCTCAGGCACGGAGCAGTCATTCGTCGATCGGACACCGAGGAGGCAGGTAAGGGCCCTCCCGGTGTCCAATCAGCTGTTCGGGACGCCGCGATTTCACAGCGGCGGTCCCGAACAGCCCGACTGAGCAGCCGGGATACTTTCAGTTTCACTTTAGAAACGGCGGTCAGCTTTGACCGCCGCTTCTAAAGGGTTAATACCGCACATCGCCGCGATCGGCGATGTGTGGTATTAGCCGTGGGTCCCGGCCTTTGATGAGCGCTGGGACCGAAGCGATATGATGCAGGATCGCGGCGCGATCCCGCTTCATATCGCGGGAGCCGGCACAGGACGTAAATATACGTCCTGCGTCGTTAAAGGGGTATTCCAGGAAAAAAAAAAATTTTTTTAATATCAACTGGCTCCAGAAAGTTAAACAGATTTGTAAATTACTTCTATTAAAAAAATATTAATCCTTCCAATAATTATCTCTGCTTGTCTTGCACAGAGCAGAAGAGGTGTCATCAGAGAGCACTTAGACAGAAAAGAACAACTCAACTTCACCACCTCATAAGTACTGAAAGGATTAGGATTTTTTAATAGAAGTAATTTACAAATCTTTTTAACTTTCTGGAGCCAGTTGATATATAAATAAAAGTTTTTTCCTGGATAACCACTTTAATATTTGTCCTCACTGCTCCATTGCAAATTTAAGGAGGAGCAAGACAAAGATCACTACGAGCCAAGGAGTAAACAGCAATGTCGTGCATTTCTCCCAACAATATATCAGGTCAAATGCCTTCTCCGCATCCAATGAAAGAAGCAGAGAAGGCATCTGTCCAACCTCTGCAGCCGCAATGAGAACTCCATGTATTATGAATACCTAGAGCTATTCAAATTAGAAAGTCAAAAAAATAGTTTTCCACTTAAAATAAATCTGGGAAGATATTGACCTCCGAAATTACATTCACTGTTTAGTTCTCAGGCTGTTTCAGATGATTCATTTGAGAGCTGTTTTTGTCAGTGACAAGATGGAATGAAGACGTCAGTGTTACAGTTTCCTTTGCATTTTCGTACAGCATAATCCCTGTGTGTTTAGCTGGATACATTTGCATAGAGGCCAGTTAGATGTTAATGAGGAGTACTGGGAGTTATACTTTGACTGACAGCATCAATGTTGACCGAAAAAGTATTTGTTCCTATGTGGTTGACTGTACTTGGAGCTAGTCAGTAAATCACCTATGAATAACCTGATAAGTATACAGCTTAATGACTGGGAAAGATGTTAGAGGAATACACTGACATTTGCCACATTGTTCTTAATATCACCGATAATTAGTGTTATGTATGATATCGATGAGATAGAGTTGTATGTACTCTATTGGTTACAACTTTACTACCTATATGAACTTGTAACCTAAGCAATGTTTGAAATAAGAAGTGGGCAGTAATATGTCCAAAAGACTAAAAGGGCTACTCTGGTGGAAAAAAATAATGTTTCAATCAACTGGTGCCAGAAAGTTAAACAGATTTGTAAATGACTTCTATTAAAAAATCTTTACCCTTCCAGTAATTTTTAGCAGCTGTATGGTTCAGAGGAAATTCTTTTCTTTTTGAATTTCTTTTTTATCTTGTCCACATTGCTCTCTGCTGACACCTCTGTCAGTGTCAGGAACTGTCCAGAGCAGCATCGGTTTGCAATGGGGGTTTTCTCCTGCTCTGGATAGTTCCTGATACAGGCATCAGGTGTCAGCAGGGAACACTGTGGACAAGACAAAAAAGATAACAAAAAGAAAAGAATTTCCTCTGTAGCAAACAGCTGCTAAAAAGTACTGGAAGGATAAAGATTTTATCCTTTGGATATGGGATGAGATGTCTAAGTGCCAGAGTACCCCTTTAAGCATACTCATTTTTTTTAAAGTAGTACAATAATAGAAAATCTATGTAAATATAAATAGTGTATTAATTGTATTGACAGAATAAAGATACTGGGGGAGATTTATCAAAGCCTGTGCAAAGCAAAAGTTTCCCAGTTGCCCATGGCAACCAATCAGATTTCTTCTTTCATTTTTAACAAGGCCTCTGGAAAATGAAAGACGCAATCTGATTGGTTGCTATGGGCAACTCAGCAACTTTTCCTCTGCACTGGTATTGATAAATCTCCCCCACTGTGAGCTGCACTATGTAAAAAAAAGAAATCTCCAAAAGTTGCAAAATTGTGTTGTTTTTTTTTTTTTGTTTTACCCCCACCCCAAAAGAAACTTTTTTGTTGCCCCATACATTTTATGGTAAAATGAAAGGTGTAATTACAAAGTACAATTGGTCGACAAAATCAAGCCCTTATATGGGTCTGTGGATGGAAAAATAAAAGACTTATGACTCAAGGTCCTTAAGAAGTTAAAGTGCTACTGTCATATAAATAAACTTTTGACATGTCAGATATGTCTACAGCAGACATATCTAAAATGTTAGGTAAGGTGAGTAGAGGGTTCTTTAATAGCCTGAACATGATTTTGAAAAATGTTTATCGCCAGAGTACCCCTTTTATAAACTTTTTAATCAAGTCAAACAAGAAAAATGACAAGACTGTGTCCAGTGATTATAAAGGAAATCTGTCGTCAGTATCACATGCACTAACCTGTCAATACAGACACAGAGTGCAGGTAACACTGATGACAACAATACTTACCTGGTCCCATTCCATGCTGTGGTTCTCCTGCAATCTTCTGCCAAGGGGACCATGTAAGTATTGTTGTCATTAGTGTCACCTGTCATCTGTCTGTATCGACAGGTTAGTGCAGGTGATGCCGGTGACAGATGCTTTGATAATTCCCTGGTCTTCAATCTTCAGCATTGACTTGTCATCTTGACATGAGACCATAGCAGCCAATGACAGGCTACAGTAATAAACCGTTAATGCCAGTGACCTCATCAATCTGCCCTGTGATTGGTCTGCAGCAGAGAAAACAAAGGTCTTCACAGGGCCAGGAAATGGTCACCAGAGGAAAGGTAGGTGATTTAAAAGGTAAATATGACCTTTTCTGTTATTTTAACTGATTCAGTTAATCATAACAATTTTTATGCATGAAGGGCACCCATTTAAATTTAAAAGAAATATTAAATATAAAACATGTAAAAAACAGTTTGTCCTTATTCACACACATTCAATCCTGTACAGTCCCATGAGTGTATAAAGGAATACAAAGAGGAAAAAAGAGTTAAAAATGATTGCCTGAATTATTCTGACACATGCCTGAAATAGTGACTAGAAATTTTATGGTTGTCATGCCAGTAAGCATTGAAATCCATCTACCATATGAAGATAAAGAGGAGAGACATATAGTCATCTCTTGGGCATCATAAAATTAAACCACCCAAGCACTAATTGGTAAAGTGTTTCACTCGGGCAGCTAAGAGAATATTTTCAAGCTGTAAAAAGCAATTCAAGTATCTATTTTTCTGTCAGACCGCAAAATGTCGTCTAGTTTTATAGCTTAGAGTTCAAGTATCTTCTCATTTAGGACCACTGATCTTCACTGGGAACATGGTAGTTACTTACTTACAAAATGTGACCTTTTAATGTCAAAAATACATGGTTGTACTGCGCTCTGGAAGCCTTGATACAATGACCTACAGCTAGATTTATTTTATGTTACCAGGTAATATACTGTATTTATGTTACCAGGTAATATACTGTTACATACCGTATTTTTCGCCCTATAGGACGCACCGGCATATAAGACGCACCCTATTTTAAAGGTCCAAAATCTAGAAAAAAAAGATTCTGAACCCAACAGTGATCTTCAACCCGCGGACCTCGAGATATTGCAAAACTACAACTCCCAGCATGCCAGGACAGCCGTTGGCTGTCCGGGCATGCTGGGAGTTGTAGTTTTGCAACATCTGGAGGTCCGTACGTTGAAGACCACTGGTATAGGAGGTAGTACTCATGTGTCCCCGCCGCTCCAGACCCTTCACCGCTGCCCTGGATGTCGCTCCATCGCTGTCACCGCATCCCCGTGGTGTCCCCGACGCTCCAGACTTCTTCGTCCCCGGGATCCACACTCTCCGTCGCCGTCATCACGTTGCTACGCACGCCTCTCCTATTGGATGATGGGACGGCGTGCGCGACGACGTGATGACGTCGAAGGAGAGCGCCGGCCATGCAGAGGATCCCAGCACGGAGCAGACTCCGAGGAGGCAGGTAAGGTCCCTCCCGGTGTCCTGTAAGCTGTTCGGGACGTAGCATTTTCACCGAGGCAGTCCAGAACAGCCCGACTGAACAGCCGGGTTAGAGTTATTTTCGCTTCATACGCAGAGGTCAGCTTTGATCGCCGCGTCTGAAGGGTTAATACAGGGCTTCACCGCGATCGGTGATGTCCTGTATTAGCCGCGGGTCCCGGCCGCAGATATTCGCCGTATAAGACGCACCAACTTTTCCGTTTTGGGGAAGAAAAAGTGTGTCTTATACGGTGAAAAATATGATAATATTAAAAAAAAAAAAGTCATTCTCCTTTTGCAGCTACAAAAATGTTGTCTTCTATTTATTGATTTACTAGACAATTTTTTTGTTACTACTGTATAAAGGTTCTTGAACATTTACAGAGAGCATGTGAGCTGGGAAAAGAAAATCATTGCCTGAAAGGTAAGTAAGATATTACTTTTCCCTTGAAAAGTTTCAAGTATTCACATGTGCCTCTTTTTTGGAATAGCTTTCATACAGAACAGGTATAGAAGGCTATCATCTACAACCAAGCTCTGCAGTATGTTAAGATTTTTTCAGACAGTGAAATTAGAAAACACCTGTTATTACTGAGAAATAAAATTTTGATCAAATTAAACTAAACTGCCGCCCATTGGTTATAGATGAACAGATGCACTGAACTAAAAATAATCCAAGATGCCACTTCTTACATGACATACAAAAGAAAAATAACAGCAGAGTGCCCATAGTTGTCATTTACAAGACCTACATAAACTTCTTAGGCGTCTTTCAACACTACCACTGTGCCCTACCAAGAACTGCCGTCAAACTCTTTTTTTTTCCCGAGCTTAACGGCCGTCATTTTGACGGGGTGCAAGGGGAAACAGCAGGTCCCAATGGACTCCATTATAGTAAGTGGGGTCCGTCAGGCACTGCTGTTTTTCAGCGTTTTTCAGGAGTAGCGGGAGAAAAAGACGGTGCAAGCTGTATTTTTTCTCCCGCTATTTTTTGCGGGAGCCCCAACGGCCATCACACTACCGTGTGATAATGGTAGTGTGAAAGAGGCTTTAATTGGGCACTGTCTGTCACCAGGAGTGGTGGCAGGATATGTTTAGACATTCTGGGAAATCTCATAGTCCGAGACTTACCCAGAGACTGACACAATGAAAAGTTGAAATGCAAAGGTCTTATAAACTTGTATAGGGTTTCCATCATTCCAACTCCCAATCGCATTAGTACATGATGATCTTGAGTCGAGCACAGACATATAGAGAAGCTACTTTTAATAGGTGATACTAAAGAGCAAGTGTTTTTCCTTCTGGAGGAGAGGTACTTTGCATGCATATTCATATCCTAACATGGTCACTTCACCCTTGATCCAGCAATAATATACCAATATTTCATTGGATTGATACCCACTTATGTTGTACGTAGTTGAACAATAAGAACTTACCATGGATATTTGAGTGTTTAGGAATATGTTGGTAAACTAAAATCGGGGTTGCATTTATCACAATATATAAGCTTGGAACATAGCCAGCTGCTATTTGGAACATAATTTGGGTGGCTGTAGTCATAAAAGGTTTGCTGGTCTGTCTGGGATATTTCTCTAAAAAGGCTGAAGCCAATATCTCTAACTTTATTTCCTGTATGTACTGAGCTTAAGCGGTTAACAATTTCTTCCCAAAATGCTACTGTAGTATAGGAGCATTGGTAATATGCCTCTTGTCAATCCCTTAGCCAATTTATACTAAGGACTGTTCTTCTCTACCCCTTTTCCCAGTAGAGGGGGATTATCCAATGAGCACATGGTTAGAGTATATGGTTAGAGACCATATAGTGGATGAATGGCACAGCCTGGAGGTGGCTGAAGCATGAGTATACCATACAGTGGCTGAATGGCACAGCCTGGAGTTGGCTGAAGCATGAGGAGACCATATAGTGTCTGAATGGCATTACTGGAGGTGGCTGGAGCATGAGGAGACCATATAGTGTCTGAATGGCACAGCCTGGAGGTGGATGACACATGAGAAGACCATATAGTGGCTGAATGGCACAGCCTGGAGTTGGCTGAAGCAGGAGGAGACCATATAGTGGCTGAATGGCACAGCCTGGAGGTGGCTGAAGCATGAGGAGACCATATTGTGGCTGAATGACACAACCTGGAGGTGGATGAAGCATAAGGAGACCATATAGTAGCTGAATGGCATAGCCTGGAGTTGGCTGAAGCATGAGGATACCATATAGTGGTTGAATGGCACAGCCTGGAGTTGGCTGAAGCACGAGGAGACCATATGGTGGCTGAATGACACAGCCTGGAGGTGACTGAAGCATGAGTAGACCATATAGTGGCTGAATGGCACAGCCTGGAGTTTACTGAAGCATGAGGATACCATATAGTGGCTGAATGGTAGAGCCTGGAGTTGGCTGAAGCATGAGGATACCATATAGTGGCTGAATGGTAGAGCCTGGAGGTGGTGAAGCATGAGGAGACCATATAGTGGCTGAATGGCACAGCCTGGAGTTTGTGGCAGCATGAGGAGACCATATAGTGGCTGAATGGTACCGCCTGGAGTTGGCTGATGCATGAGGAGACCATATAGTGTCTGAATGGCACAGCCTGGAGGTGGCTGCAGCATGAGGAGACCATATAGTGGCTGGATGGCGCAGCTTGGAGTTTGTGGCAGCATGAGGAGACCATATAGTGTCTGAATGGCACAGCCTGGAGTTGGCTGAAGCATGAGGAGACAATATATTGGCTGAATGGCACAGCCTGGAGGTAGCAGCAGTAGCATCAGGAGTCCTGAAAGTGACCCGGTGATAGAGTGGTGCGGTGGGTGGCAATACCAGTACCTGGTGACAAAAGTGGGTGAAAAAAGGGCTGATGCGGAGGAATGTTTGTAATTGGGGAGCAGTGCCTTAAATCTGTTTGGCAGTATCCATATTTGTGAAGTGTTGGTGTGGCACCATGGTCAATTTACTCTGATGCCTCAGGCACTGGTGGGTGGAAATCCTAGCTGATCAATGCCTGATTCATCTTCACAAAGGTCAGTCTCTCCACATTTTTTGTGGACAGACAAGTTCTCCTTGGGGTGACTTTGGCATAGTACTGGCCGGGCAGGACAGCTTTTCCAGAGAACACTCTGCTAGTTGTGGCCACAAATCAAGTTTGGATGCCCAGAAGTCCGGTGGATTTTCAAGGTGTGTTGGCATGGGCATGTCAAGGTATGCCACCACCTGCTTGTTCAGGTCCTACTCCAGGTCTACCTGCGGCTGATGAGTTGCTTCACTATGCGGGTGAAGAAAGGTACTCATCAGCAACTGTAGACTCAGCCCCCCCGATTCAGACCTGTGAGAGGATGGACAATGGCACCGATAGGCATCTGCCAACTTACTACTTAGGATGCCTCTGTAGTTGGTCAGTTTGTCCTCTCTCTCAGTGGGTGTAAAAAAAGGCCCCTATTTTTTGACAGCAGCGAGGGCCCAATAAGGTGGAAATCCAGAAGTCATCCCGCTGCCGATGGTGACAATTAGGCTGTCACTACGCAAGCAAGTGAGCATGCATGGTGCCATTTGTGCAAGTGACTCAGAGGGACTCCCTGCCTCCATCTCCACTGCATACTGCCACGGTGTGACTGAGTCCTCTGTCTCGCCTTCCTCATAACCCTCTAGCTCCTCTGGTGGCTCCTGCTCCTCCTCTCCTGTCAGGTTACTAGAGAAAAATGCCCATTTGGTGAAACCTAAACTGTGCTCCACTGTGACCCTCATCCTCAGGTTCAGCCCCCACAGAGCTCATGTGGCAGTCTCCAGTGCCCTGACCAACCATCGTTTCCAACACATGTACGAAATGAAGCAGTGGAATGATGTAGTTCATCCCGTAATCCGGGTGATTTACTAATAACGTGGCTTCCTCAAAGGGCCTGAGTAATTGGCAGGTGTCACGTATGAGCTGCCACTGGTTCACATTGAAGTTACACAGGGGAGTACTCCTATCTGCTTGGATCATCAAGAAATCGATGATGGCTTTTCTCTGTTCGTACAGTTGGTCCAACATATGGAGGGTGGAATTCCAATGTATGGCAACGTCACAAATCAGACTATGTTGGGGGATACCGTTCTGACGCTGCAGCTCAAGGAGGGTGTGCTTTGCGGTGTACGAGTGGCTGAAGTGCATACGTAGTTTCCTTCCCATTGTTAGGATGTCTTGCAAATGGGGGGAACCGCTTCACAACCAGGTTGAACATGTGTGCCATGCAGGGCGCATGGCTCAGCCTTCCCAGTGGCAGCACATACAAGATGTTCTTCCCGTTGTCAGTCACCATGGTTCCCAGTTCCAGTTTTCGTGGAGCAAGTCATGCTCCGATTTCTTTACGAATGACTTTTAGCAGTTCCTCCCCTGTGTGACTCCATTTCCCATGGCAAACCATTTGAAGAACAGCGTGACACCGCCGTGCCCTACACACATGGTTTGCTGAAGGGGCACTGAGACATGTCTGGGCAGTGGAGGCTGAGGACACGGTGGAGGATTAGGAGGCAGAGTCGCACGCTGTCACAGGACCAATGGCCTGAGAGCGTGGAGGAGGAAGCGGCGTGACCTGTCCAAGTTGGTGTTGTGGCTGTGCAGGAACCACATTCACCCAGTGAGCCGTAAAGGACATGTATTGTCCCCGACCATAGTTACAGCTCCAGAGATAGGCACTACCGTGCACTTTGGTACATACAGACAGGCTCAAGGACTGGCCCACCTTCTCTTCCACAAAATTGTGCAGGGCTGGTACTGCCTTCTTCGCAAAGAAATGGTGGCTTGGCACTCTTCACCTCAGCTCGGCACAAGCCATCAGTTCTCTGAACGGTGCACAGTCCATCACTTGAAAAGGGCGGGACTACAGCACCAGCAACTTAGACTGGAACACATTCAGCTTCTGCGCCGTTGGACGAGTGGGCGCATACTGTTGTCTCTTGGACATGGCTTGACTGATGAATTGTTAGCGGAATGACTGACTAAAAGTAGGAGGAGCAGGAGCATCTGGAGAGACAGAAGGAGGGTATAACACATAGCTCCCTTCAGCTGAGGTGGCGGAGCCTTGGCTGGTTGAAAGACGGAGCGACGTGCCACTGGGTGATGCAGCAGGACCACTACATCGGAGCCACGGTTATCCCAGGCCGCTTTATGGTGACGAAGCACATGTTGATGAAGGGCGGTGGTGCCAACATTGGGACCCTGGCTATGCTTCACCTTCTGCTGATATATCTTGCATGTGGCTATGTTAACCTCCTCCCGATGATTGATAAAAAAAACTGCCATACTGCTGAGTAGCTGATTTTACCACCAACAGTCCGCACTAATTGACTGCTACTGCCGCAGTCTCCAGGAACCCCTGTTCCACTACCTCTCGGGAAGGTAGGCTACCACGAAGCAGGGGGTCTCCCCCGGGCACGTTTGGCTCCAGAATTTCCACCAGAATTTCTGCCACCATGCTGACTGCCAACCATGCTACTGCCTTGCTGGCTCAGCTGCTGCCTCACGGGCAACCTGCAACCCTCTTCTCCTGATGATGATGAAGCCCCTTCTGCACCCAGCTCCCAAGTGCGATCGGCTTCATCATCATCAACAAGTGTCTGCACGTCACTAATGTCTTCCTCAGGTTCCTCAACAGTGTCTGCTTCACGAACCTGAACGCTGGCAACACCGCCTCCCACATAACTCTCCTCATCACTACTTGCCGGCCTAGCGGAGAAAGCGGCAGATGTCTTCTCCACTTTTTGGCTGGGCAGTAGCGGCTGACTGTCCTCTATTAGATCACCCTCACTGAATAGTGGAGCTGAACCCACTGCATAAGATACTTCTTTAGGGGAGGGAACAGCATAGGACAGAGGCAATGGGAGGACAGGGACTGCTCCCGGGCCATGCCAACTGAGGGTTTTGTCTTAGGAACCCACCGACTGTTGGCTGGGGGTATCAGATGTCACTTGTGATGAAGTGGATGACCCTGTTAACCAATCCATGACGGCAGATGGGTTGCTGGTCGAGACACGACCGCTAGCTGATACCGGGAGCTCAGGCCTCTCACTGCAATTCCTGCTGCCACTCTCCTCTAATCTGCTGCGACCTCTGCCTGATGAATTTAGTCCTCTGTCACTCCTCTGTGCACGTCCTGGCACTTCTCTGCCTGACATATTTAGTGCGCATATGAGGGGATTACAATACGCTTCACTATGCTTAAAACTTTATTTGTCTGGAACACCAGCCGGTGAGTACTTTTGGCTGGACTTTCAAAGTATCTAGGCCCTTGACAGATTAACAGGTACAAAATAGTACACTACTTAGATGTAGGTATGTGGTATGCACATATGAGGGCAGAAAAATGTGCTACAGTACGCATAAAAATACCTATTTTTGCACAACACCAGCAGTACACAGTCGCTGTACACTAAATCCAAAATTGCACTCTCTCACAGACTATTAGGAATGGACTGCTTGGTATGTATTATACCGTCTACAGACTACTATAAAGTATAACCAACAGATTATTTGTTGTGGAACAAAGAGGGCAGAAAAATGTGCTACAGTATGCTTAAAAAACGTACTGGAGTAAAACACCAGCTGGTGATTACTTTTGCCTGTACTTTTACAGTATCTAGGCCCTTGACAGATTATCAGCTACAAAATAGTACACTACTTAGATGTAGGTATGTGGTATGCACTTATAAGGGCAGAATAATGCGCTACAGTACGCTTAAAAAAACGTATTTTAGTAAAACACCTGCTGGTGAGTACTTTTGCCTGGACTTTCACAGTATGTAGGCCCTTGACAGATTAACAGGTACAAAATAGTACACTACTTAGATGTATGTATGTGGTATGCACTTATGAGGGCCGAAAAATGCGCTACTGTACGCTACAAAAATTGAGTAAAACACCAGCCGGTGATTACTTTTGGCTGTCCTTTCACAGTATGTAGGCTCTTGACAGATTATTAGGTACAAAATAGTACACCACTTAGATGTAGGTATGTGATATGCACTTTTGAGGGCAGAAAAATGCGCTATAGGAAGCTTAAGAAAAAATTGCCCACAGCACCAGCAGTACACAACAATGCTGCAGCATATAGTCACTGTGTACTAAACCCAAACTTGCAAAAATACTCCCTCTCAAATACTATTAGGAATGGACTGCTGGGTATGGATTATACAGTCTACAGACTAGCAGACCAGCAGACCAGTTGTTGTGGAACAAAAACACAGATTTGCACATAAAAATTATTTCTCCCTCCTGTGAAAATGTTTCTGCAGCTGAGGCAATACACAGCTCTCTGCCCCTCCCTGTAATACAATGCTGTTCAATGTGACTGAGGAGTTAATTGCTGCAGTAAGAATTGAAGATTTTCCTATCCTTGGTGAAGGAAAATATAGATTTTATTAAAGACAAAACGCGAGTATTATTCTTTTTAAACCTCTTTTACTTACTCAGCAGCAAAAGAAAAATACATATATAAGATGATATGTATGAGAAAAACTTTAAACATAAGGTATAGCGTAGCCAAACATGCTACCTTTCACATTAACCAATAGTAACACAGGATACATAATAAAGGTGACAGTTTGTATAATATCTTCCTCTTCTTTTTCTGCGAAGGTAGTAGAAGTATGATAAAGAAAAAACAAGTCCGATAACATAACAGGGATTTCCTGGAAAGAACATCCTTAAACATGGGCAGCTTGTTAGGCTGGACTAGTAAGTGACATAGTATGAGTTCTTGAAACGTAGGTCTCTGAGAAGGAATCCATGCCCATTGGAGAAACTTCATCCAATAACAGAAGTGTCGTCTGGAAAGATGTCATCTTAGACAGCTGTGAAATAAATTAGAAATGTTATAGGGATGGGATATAAGGGAGGGATAATACTCGCGTTTTGTCTTTAATAAAATCTATATTTTCCTTCACCAAGGATAGGAAAATCTTCAATTTTATAACAAGACAAAACGCTCCTATTATGCTTGTTTAAAGCTAGAGTAATAAATATATACATCTAAGGACATAAGTATAAATCTACAATAAAACCATAGAAACGTGAGAATCAGGTCTAAAGTAGAATGTTTTGAATGTTTTGAATGAGTCCGAAGACCAATTGGCAGCTTTGATTATATCAGAGAGGGAAGCACCAGATTGAAACATTTTTGTGGAAGATGCGCCTCTAGTAGAATGGGCCGTGAATGTTGAAGTGTCAATACCTGCCATGGTCATGGTAAGTTTAACCCAACGAGCTAAGGTGGTGGAAGAAACAGCATTGTGAGGTTTACAATAGGATATAAGTAACTGAGAGGAATAGGCAGAACGTAAAGATTCAGTCTTAGACTCATAAGAACGTAAACAACGAACCACACAGAGTTTAGGGTGATGAGGAAAAAACGGATAAAATACCGACTGTAAGTTGGTTTTGGTACGACGATAAACGGTAAATATGACCCCATCTGGAGAATATTGTCTTCTAGAGACATCAAGGGCTCTAACATCAGAGATGCGTTTGATAGAAATGATGCACAAAAGAACTGTAAGTTTAAAGGAAAGCAATTTAAGAGAGAGAAAATCATTGTCTTCCCAAGAAGTAAAAAGATTTAATACAAGATTAACGTCCCAAGTAGAGTTATATCTTGGTAAGGGAGGGCGACGAAAACGGATGCCCTTTAACAGTCTGCAAACGAGAGGATGTTTACCAACAGGGATAGAGTCAATGAGAGAATGTTTAGCAGAAATGGCGGATCTATATACATTTATGGTCCTGTAGGCTTTGCCGGAATCAAAGGAAGCGGAAAGGAAATTTAAGATGTTGGAAATAGATGTTTGTAAGGGATCCAAGTCCCATTGAGAGCACCAATGAAGCCAAATTTTCCAGGCTGATCTGTAAGCAGATTTGGTGCCTGGAGCCCAAGCGTCTGATAAGAGTTCTTTAGTTGTGAGAGAAAATGGCGAGAGTGATCTGGACTGCTTGAAATTAGACAAGCAATTAGGACTAATTGATCCGAGAGAATTAGAGGATGAGAGTTGCCAAGAGGATCCAACAGTAGATCCGGAAGGGATGGAAGGATTCGTGGGTAATCTATTAATAGTGGAAGAAGTTGAGGGAACCATGATTGAGTTGGCCACCAGGGAAGAATTGTGACCATAGTAGATTTCCGAATTGATACTTGAAGAAGAAGTCTTGGAATTAGGTTGAAGGGAGGAAATGCATAGAGAGTTTCTGGAGGCCAAAATTGTAGGAATGCGTCTGACCCTAGAGCATCCGGGTCTGGTCTCCAACTGAAAAATTGAGGAATTTGACGATTCAGTCGAGAAGCGAACATGTCTAATTGGAGGGGGCCCCATAATTGATCGATTGTCCGAAATATGGAAAGATGAAGTTTCCAGTCGCTGAAATCCGTGAGAAAGCGAGAGTTCCAATCCGCTATGGAGTTGGAAATTCCTGGAAGGTATTCCGCTTTCAAAATGATATGCCTGTCTAGACAGAAATGCCAAAAATCTTTGGCAATATCGGCAAGGGACTTGGAATTCGTTCCGCCCAAATGATTTATATATTGGACTGCGGAGATATTGTCCATGCGAAGTAAGACACAGCAGTGAGATGAATTCTTGACAAAACTCCTTAGAGCGAAGGACCCAGCTAAAAGTTCTAAGCAGTTGATGTGTAGCTGGGATTCGGAAGGAGATCATTTCCCTCCAGTAGAGAGGGAGCCGCAGCGAGCTCCCCAACCTGAGAGACTTGCGTCCGATTCTATTATAATATCCGGGTTCGGATGAAAAATGGTTTTTCCATTCCAAGTTTGGATATGGGAGAGCCACCAAAGAAGTTCTTCCTTGGCGTCCTGCGATAAACGAATCTCGTCCGAGTATCCCAGGCCACCCCTCAAATGCTGGATCTTCAATCGCTGAAGAGCGGCTGGAAAGATAGCTTGAATCGAAGCTGATAGAAGACCCACTATTCGAGCAATGGATCTCAGAGAGATAAGATCTTTCTGGAGAATTTGGCAAATTTCTTTCCGAATAGTTTTTAATTTCTTGGGTGGTAGACTCAGAGTAGTTGACTGAGTGTTTATTAAGAAACCCAGAAACTCCAATTCTTGGGACGGAGTTAATATAGATTTTTTGAAATTTATCAGAAAACCCAAATTGGATAGGAGAGATAAAGTCCAGTCCCTGTGTGTGAGAAGAAGGGATGGAGATTGTGCCATGAGAAGTATGTCGTCGAGGTAAATGATGAGGCGTACCCCTCGACTTCTTAAAAGTGCTACAATCGGTTTTAGAAGTTTTGTGAAGCACCATGGGGCCGAAGATAGGCCGAATGGAAGGCAAGTGAATTGCCATATCTGATTGTTCCATGGAAATTGAAGAAATGGTTGGGATGAAGGATGAATTGGGATAGTCAGATAAGCATCCTTCAGATCGATTTTTATTAACCAATCGTTTTTTAGTAATAGGTCTCTTAGGAGGTGTATACCTTCCATTTTGAAATGTCTGTACACAACAAAATTGTTGAGTAGTCGTAAATTGATTACAGGTCTGTGACCTCCGTCTTTTTTGCTTACTAGAAATAGGTTGCTGAGAAAACTCACATGAGTTTGTTGGACGGGTATAATAGCTGCCTTCGTAATAAGGTCTTTTACCTCTGTATCTATCCGGAATTGATCTGATTTTGAAAATTGGATTGGATGAGGTGGATTGTATTGAATAGGAGGGGATACAAAGTCTATGTGGAAGCCTGAAACTGTATTTAGGATCCAGGAGTCTGATGTAATCATACTCCAATTGTTCAAAAAATGCATGATCCTTCCGCCCAATGGAATGTTGTGGAAAGAAAATGGAAGACTTACCTGAAGAAGGTCTTGCTCTTGGGATTCCACGTTGACCTCTGGGGCGCCAGGTTCTGGCTCTATAGGGGAAAAAAGGAGTGGGGTTTGGGGGTTGAGTGGGGTAGAAGGGTTGGGGGGGTTGGTATTGTTGGAAGGAGCCTCTCTGCTGTCTAGCCGGGATGTAACGGCCGGAAAATCGGCTCCTGCCTTTTCCGGCCCTGGTAAAAACTCTATTGGAGAATACCTTTTTTAGGGAAGATTGAGCTTTGGTAATTGAGGAGAACATGCCAACATACTTCCCCATCTGTTGAATGAAATCATCCCCAAATAACATCCCTTCAGTGGGATTAGAGGGTTCATTAGAGGCTAAATTGGAAAGTTGGGGGTCAATCTTCATTAGAATCGCTCTTTTGCGTTCTGTAGTCAGCGCCGTATTAGCGTTTCCAAGGAAACATACAGCTCGCTGAGCCCAGCCCCGGAGGACTTCAATATTAATAGGCTTAGAAGTAGAAGCAGACTCCTCAACTAAGTCCAAATTTTTTGATAATGGGCCTAAAAGATCAAGGAGTTTGTCTTGGCAGGATTTAAAACTCCTGTCAATTCCTTTTTTCGGGTTTTTACCCGTTTTCATTAAAAACTTGTTTAGAATTGGGTCAATTTCAGGTGTTACAGAAGAACAATGGGGAAGAGTGGGGTGAGGGCATTCGGCTTTCATCTTATTTCTAGTAGACCTATCAAGTGCTTTATTGATTCTGGCTGTCATGAATTGTGCTATTAGTGAATTAGGTAACCATTCACCTGACCGGGGATGACGGATCAGGGATGGATCAAAATAAGCTGCATTGTTACGCCTAGCGCTCCGGGTCCCCGCTCCTCCCCGGAGCGCTTACGGCGTCTCTCTCTCCGCAGCGCCCCGGTCGGTCCCGCTGACCGGGAGCGCTGCACTGTCTTGGCCGTCGGGGATGCGATTCGCACAGCGGGACGCGCCCGCTCGCGAATCGCATCCCAGGTCACTTACCCGTCCCGGTCCCCCGCTGTCATGTGCTGGCGCGCGCGGCTCCGCTCTCTAGGGCGCGCGCGCGCCAGCTTCCTGAGACTTAAAGGGCCAGTGCACCAATGATTGGTGCCTGGCCCAATTAGCTTAATTGGCTTCCACCTGCTCCCAGACTATATCTGATCTCTGCCCCTGCACTCCCCTGCCGGATCTTGTTGCCTTAGAGCCTAGTGAAAGCGTTACTGTGTTTGTCCATACTGTGTACTTGACCTCCTGCTATTGCCTTATTGACTACGATTCTTGCTGCCTGCCCCGACCTTCTGCTACGTCCGACCTTGCTTCTGTCTACTCCCTTGTACCGCGCCTATCTTCAGCAGTCAGAGAGGTTGAGCCGTTGCTAGTGGATACGACCTGGTCACTACCGCCGCAGCAAGACCATCCCGCTTTGCGGCGGGCTCTGGTGAACACCAGTAGTGACTTAGAACCGGTCCACTAGCACGGTCCACGCCAATCCCTCTCTGGCACAGAGGATCCACCTCCTGCCAGCCGGCATCGTGACATGCATCCTGTTTGGATGGAGCAAAATCTTCCTGTATGACAGGGTCTTCAATAATTTCTCCACTCTCTTGTGAGAGATATTCACTTTCCTCAGAGAGATCATCCTGAGGATCAGAAGAACCATCTGACTCAATTTCAATGAAAGAGTCCGGTTTTTGCCGCTTCGCGGATTTTTGAGCCCTTAAGTTATGTTCTTCCTCACGGGCTGAGGGTACAATATGTGTCTCGGGGACACAGGTCATGTGGCTAGTAGTAGGAGCATCAATAAGGACATCCTCCTGGCGACCCTTTTTTAGATGTTTTTTAGAAGGGATGCCGTCACCAGAGATATGATGTCTCTTGGCTTTAGCTTTTTTATGGATATTAAATCCTTTAGCTAGTTTAGAAACAGAGGTCTCAGGAGACCAATATAGGTCTGAGGGAGTTTTTGGATTAGATGTAGTGGGATGAGCCAAAGCCATAGAAATTGACCTAGAAACACTATCTTGCAATACCGTAACAGCGGATTGCAAGGCTGAGTGGACAGAGCGTGCCACTGAGGAATCCACTAATGCCTGAATATTATCCAGGTTGGAATTGTCAGTAACCGTAGGTTGAGGGCGAGTATCTCTTGGGATAGCCCTGGATTCATCTGACATTTCCATATTAAATTAGTGTAGATAAAATAATAGGGAAAACAGGAAATTTGGGATAGAAAATAAACAGATTTTCTATGAAGAGAAAAATCTGAATAAAATTTTTTGCCAAAGTACCTAAAATTGGCCACAAGGTGGTAGCAGAGGCTAAGGTAATGAATTAATAGTTAAAAATACTGAAGGAAAGCAACTAATAGTATTATTAGTAACTAAATGGAGGAGGCTGAACGGGAGGCTGCTCACTGACTGGCTGACAGGAACCGTCTGAGAGACGGGTTCCCGCCCACGGCAGGTGATGACCACTCTGCCGAGATCGCGCGAGAGCCGAGATCCAGCGCACAAGATGGCGGCGGTGACGCAGCAAGAAAAGAAGATAGAAGATGTCGGAGTTCCGTGGAGATTAGGAACCAACGATGGATAGAAGCGGGGAACGGAGGACAAGGTAAGTAGTCAAAGTAGAATCGGAGATGAAGAAAGGGGCAAACAATAAGAAATTATGTGAAAATATAGGGAGAAAATGAATGTAAGATATAATGTACTGTAAATAAGAAGATATGGCGGCAATACAGTATATAATATTAAATTAAATAAATTAAATAATAATAATAGAGGGGATGCTAAATATATATATACATAAATATACAATAGGTATACAGATATATACACACAACCAAAGGGGGGAAAGAGAAATTTAAATAACAGTGTTAAACAAGGAATATGATCAATAAATATTTATGGGAATGAATATATAAATTAATACAGAAACAATAATTAAGTATATATCAATTAAATCAATATATAATGGACACTCATCCATACTCTCTGCTGAGCAGCAAAAGAAGAGGAAGATATTATACAAACTGTCACCTTTATTATGTATCCTGTGTTACTATTGGTTAATGTGAAAGGTAGCATGTTTGGCTACGCTATACCTTACGTTTAAAGTTTTTCTCATACATATCATCTTATATATGTATTTTTCTTTTGCTGCTGAGTAAGTAAAAGAGGTTTAAAAAGCATAATAGGAGCGTTTTGTCTTGTTATAAAATTCATTTCTGTGCAAAAACGCTGTGCTCTGTGTCCTACAGAAGGCTGAGGTAACGAAGAGGTGAAACGCTGCTGCAAAAAGCTTTTCTGTGTAACACACACAGTGATGTCTGTCCTATCTCTATGCAGTGTAATGAATATGACGAGCCGCAATATGGCTGCCGAATATATAGGGCTGTGACATCACAGGGGTGACTGGCTGCTGATAGGCTGCATGTGATTCAGGGTCATCCCGCCTACTTCCATTCCCGCCTGGCCTTCCCGCCTTCCCAGCGTTCCTTGTCCCATGTACTGACATGTGGATCTGCCATTTTAGATGCCCTGGACCCTGGAACGCACTAAATGGAGTTTAATTAAGCAATTTGCGTGATAGAATAACAGCGATATTCGCATTCATTGGGAATTGAATCTTTTTTTAATGAAATTCATAACGAATTTGGGTTCGTCAGCTTCAATTCCCTCATTACTACTCTTGATCTGACCTAGTTAATGTCAGTTTAATTTCTGGAGATTGCCTTCTGGATTGACTCAGGAAGTCATGTCTCACCATAGCCCAAAACCCTTAGTGGGAACAAATATTTCCATGGAACGCCCCAGTGAAGACTCCTGAAACCCTGCTCAGCTAAATTGGACTTTAAGCTAGTAATGAGCCAAGTGACATCCCAAGTATAGTGCAAGAACCATATAATGCCCAGGGTATATCTAGCCTCTGAGTCTGACACATGCAGCAGGAAATCAAATAAAAGTAAAGTAGAATTCCAGCATCAGCATAACTAAAGCAAATATGTTCAAACATCTTTTGGACAGTGACTAGTGACACTTGCTCCTGTACTACAAGTGTACACTAAAGTACTGCACTGCATATCTATAGTTTTTCAAAGTATTGTTACTGTATTAAATTGCACAAGGAGTAAAGTACAAGCTGTTTCCATAAACCCTGGCTTTAGAGATTTTATTTCCCAGTGCCTTGTGTGCGTCTTCAATGTATTGATTTGTGGAATATACATCATGATACAGAGTTGCACCAGAAATAGTATTGTGTACAACTGAAGTATAGGCGTGCGGTGAGGGTCGTAATACTACAACCCTCACCATATGCCTATACTTCAGTTGTACACAATACTATTTCTGGCGTTGCAAACTTGACACTTTCTCGTAGCTGAGCCAAATAGCAAAAATGTGTTAGATTGCCACACAAATGCCATGTCTACTGCTCACCTGGCATGCACAACAATTTGTTGTAAAAATACAGTTTATTAGCGAAAATTCGAGAATTTCTTTCACAAATTGTAAAATCCTCAGATGAAAGCTTGTCCTTCTGCTATGATTGAATTTATATGACTTATATTCAGTAATTTGCATATTTTCAATTACAATTCTGCAAGTGAAGAATAATTGCCTATTGTTTCTAGTTTTGTAAATGAAAGTAATTTTTATAGAAAGGATCATGTGATTACATTTAGTTTTGAGAATGTATGAGCATTTATTTCTGATTTGATTCTGTCTTGCTTTACCCTAGAGGTTGCAATGTAAGATGATGGATTTAAAAGGTATTCCCTTTAACATAATCCTGGCTTCTTGTCAGCATAGCCTGTTTATGGCATGCCATCTTCTACAATATGCCAGCTAATGCTTTATTGATACAAAGTGAAACGTTAATGGAGAAGACCACCCCTTACCCGGACCAAATTGTTTGTGACAGATTTTCATTTCCACATTTATTCACATGCATTCTTTGAGAAGACGACCTCCTAGAAAACCAAATCGGTTTCACTTTAACCCCTTAAGGACACATGACGTTCTTATACGTCTCCATTTCCGAGTCCTTAAGGACACATGACGTATGAGAACGTCATGTGTTTTACCGGCCCCCCGCAACCATCTGGAGCGGAGCCGGTGCCCGATGCCTGCTGAAATCGTTCAGCAGGCATCGGGGCATATCGCCCAGGGGGGTCATTATGACCCCCCATGTCAGCGATGGCTGCAGATCGCTGGACAATTCAGTCCAGCGATCTGCGGCGGATTCCGGGTCAATCGGGTCTCCAGTGACCCGGTGACCCGAAATTATTGGCTGATCGGGGCCGTCAGAGACGGCCCCGAACAGCCAGACCCAGCAGGGGTGAGGTGGCACTGGTGCCACCTCACGATCGCCCTGATTCGTCGGCCGGATTACCGGCCGACCAATCAGGGCGCCTGCTGCGGGTGTCACTCCCGCAACCCGCTCCGCCCCTCTTCCGGAGGACGTGAGCGGGTGCGGGACGTGCACCCTGGGTGCTGGGGACCCCGATCCCCGGCGCCCCTGTTGGGATCGGGGCCCCAGGAGCAGCGACGGCTGCGGCGACAACGAGGGACTGACCTGTGCAGCGAGGATCGTTGGAGGTGAGTGACAGCCTCCTGCTGTTGCTTAGCAACAGCTCCCAGCATGCAAAAAGGGCATGCTGGGAGCTGTAGTTATGCAACAGCAGGAGGCAGACCACCACAACTCCCAGCATTCCCTTATGGGCATGCTGGGACTTGTAGTTTTGCAACAGCTGGAGGCACATTCTTTCTATGGAAAAGTGTACCTTCAGCTGTTGTATAACTACAACTCCCAGCTTGCACAATCAGCTAAAGTGCATGCTGGGAGTTGTAGTGGTGCATCTGGTGGTTGCATAACTACAACTCCCAGCATGCCCGTTGGCTGTCGGTGACTGCTGAGAGTTGTAGTTGAAGGCACACTGAGTTAAGTAGAAAACCAGTGTGTCTCCAGCTGTTGCATAACTACAATCCCCAGCATCCCCAGCCAAAGTAGTATGCCTCCAGCTGTTGCATAACTACAACACCCAGCATGCCCTTCCGCTGTCCGTACATGCTGGGGGTTGTAGCTTTTGCAACAGCTGAAGGCACACTGGTTGCAAAACACTGAGTTTGTTACCAAACTCGGTGTTTCACAACCAGTGTGCCTCCAGCGGTTGCAAAACTACAACTCCCAGCATGCACTGATAGACCGTACATGCTGGGAGTTGTAGTTTTGCAACAGCTGGATGTCCCCCCCCCCCCAATGTGAACGTACAGGGTACACTCACATGGGCGGAGGATTACAGTAAGTATCCGGCTGCAAGTTTGAGCTGCGTCAAATTTTCTGCCGCAGCTCAAACTGCCAGCGAGAAACTACTGTGAACCTCCGCCCGTGTGACTGTACCCTAAAAACACTACACTACACTAACACAAAATAAAATAAAAAGTAAAAAACACTACATATACACATACCCCTATACAACCCCCCTCCCCAATAAAAATGAAAAACGTCTGGTACGCCACTGTTTCCAAAACGGAGCCTCCAGCTGTTGCAAAACAACTACTCCCAGTATTGCCAGATAGCCGTTGACTGTCTAGGCATGCTGGGAGTTTTACAACAGCTGGAGGCACCCTGTTTGGGAATCACTGGCGTAGAATACCCCTATGCAAGTCCCTAATTTAGGCCTCAAATGCAAATGGCGCTCTCTCACTTTGGAGCCCTGTCATATTTCAAGGCAACAGTTTAGGGCCACATATGGGGTATCGCCATACTCGGGAGAAATTGCCTAACAAATTTTGGGGGGTATTTTCTGCTATTACCCTTTTTAAAATTGTAAAAATTTTGGGAAACCAAGCATTTTAGGTAAAAAAAAATATATATTTTTTTACATATGCAAAAGTCGTGAAACACCTGTAGGGCATTAAGGTTCACGTTACCCCTTGTTACGTTCCCCGAGGGGTCTAGTTTCCAAAATGGTATGCCATGTGTTTTTTTTTTGCTGTTCTGGCACCATAGGGGCTTCCTAAATGCGGCATGCCCCCAGAGCAAAATTTGCTTTCAAAAAGCAAAATGTGACTCCTTCTCTTCTGAGACCTGTAGTGCGCCAGCAGAGCACTTTTTACCCCCATGCGAGGTGTTTTCTGTATCGGGAGAAATTGGGCTTCAAATTTTGGGGGGTATTTTCTGCTATTACCCTTTTTAAAAATGTAAAATTTTTGGGAAACCAAGCATTTTAGGTAAAAAATATATATATTTGTTTTACATATGCAAAAGTCGTGAATCACCTGTAGGGTATTAAGGTTCACTTTACCCCTTGTTACGTTCCCTGAGGGGGTCTAGTTTCCAAAATGGTATGCCATGTGTTTCTTTTTGCTGTCCTGGCACCATAGGGGCTTCCTAAATACGGCATGCCCCCAAAAACCATTTGTCGCTCCTTCCCTTCTGAGCCCTCTACTGCGCCCGCCGAACAATTAACATAGACATATGAGGTATGTGCTTACTCGTGAGAAATTGGGTTTCAAATACAAGAAAAAATTTTCTCCTTTTTACCCCTTGCAAAAATTCAAAAATTGGGTCTACAAGAACATGCGAGTGTAAAAAATGAAGATTTTGAATTTTCTCCTTCACTTTGCTGCTATTCCTGTGAAACACCTAAAGGGTTAATACACTTACTGAATGTCATTTTGAATACTTTGGGGGGTGTAGTTTTTATAATGGGGTCTTTTATGGGGTATTTCTAATATTAAGACCCTTCAAATCCACTTCAAACCTGAACTGGTCCCTGAAAAATAGTGAGTTTGAAAATTTTGTGAAAAATTTCAAAATTGCTGCTGAACTTTGAAGCCCTCTGGTGTCTTCCAAAAGTAAAAACTCATAAATTTTATGATGCAAACATAAAGTAGACATATTGTATATGTGAACCCCAAAAAAATATATTTTGAATATCCATTTTCCTTACAAGCAGAGAGCTTCAAAGTTAGAAAAATGCGAAATTTTAATTTTTTTCATCAAATTTGGGGATTTTTCACCAAGAAAGGATGCAAGTAACCATAAAATTTTACCACTAAGTTAAAGTAGAATATGTCACGAAAAAACAATCTCGGAATCAGAATGATAACTAAAAGCATTCCAGAGTTATTAATGTTTAAAGTGACAGTGGTCAGAATTGAAAAAACGCTCCGGTCCTTAAGGTATAAAATGGCCTGGTCCTTAATGGGTTAATTGATATCAGCATAACAGTGAAAGGGACCCCTTAAAGGGGTACTCCGGCGCTTAGACATCTTATCCCCTATCCAAAGGATGGGGGATAAGATGCCTGATCGCAGGGGTCCGCCGCTGGGGACCAACGAGATCTTGCACGCCGCACCCCGCTAGAATCAGCCCCCGGGAGCGTGTTCGATCCGGGTCTGATTACTGTCGATCACGGGGTCGGAGCGTTGCGATGTCAAGGCTCCGCCCCGTGTGATGTCACACTCCGCCCCCTCAATAGCTAGGGGATAAGATGTCTAAGCGCCAGAGTACCCCTTTAAGGATTCGAAACAATCTTTGTTTTTGCACTTTAGTTTTTTCCTTCTCATCTTCTAAAAATCATAACACATGCGGCTTGTTTTTTGCGTCACCAATTGTACTTTGTAATGACATTACTTATCTTATAACATAATCTGCGGCGAAACAAAAAAATGTTTGTGCGGTGAAATGCAAGAAAAAAACAACGCCATTTTGCTAATTTTTGGGCTTCCATTTTTACGCAGTGCACTTTTTGGTAAAAAGTAAACATTATCTTTATTCTGTAGTTTCCATATGGATACAGGGATACCCAATTTATGGAGGTTTTATTTATTTTACAACCAAAATGAGTATGTTTAAAATTGTTCTCTTCTGACCCCTATAACTTTTTTATTTTTTCACGTACAGGGCTATATGAAGGCTTATTTTTTGCACTGCGGTCTATAGTTTTTATCGGTACCATTTTTGTTTTGATGGGACTGTTTGATCGCTTTTTAATTAAGATTTTTATGGTATATGAAGTGACCAAAAATTCAAATTTTGGACTTTACTATTTTTTTTACGTGTATGTCATCGATCGTACAGTTTAGCTATCCTTATATTTTAATAGTTCGGACATTTACGCATGCGGCAGTACCACATATGATTATTTTTTTTTTTTTAATTAAGATATTTTATTTAATACATAGGAAAAGGTGGTGATTTAAACTTTTATTCGGTCAAAGGCTTATTCACATTTATTCATTTTTTTTACCACTTCTCACTTGTGTTTTAGCCCCCTTAGTAGTCTATACCATCCAATCTTTTGATTGTATACACCAAGCATGTCAAACTCAAAGGCTAACATGGGCCAAAAAAAACAAGGTTTAAGTTTATGTGGTCCGCATCTAAAAAAGGACGTAGTAACGCCGGCCCTTGAATTCTGGGAGCGTAACATGAGCGAATGTCAATAGGTGCAGTATACAGGGTGGGCCATTTATATGGATACACCTTGATAAAATGGGAATGGTTGGTATTAACTTCCTGTTTGTGGGACATTAGTATATGTGAGGGGGGAAACTTTTCAAGATGGGTGGTGACCATGGTGGCCATTTTGAAGTCGGACATTTTGAATCCAACTTTTGTTTTTGCAATAGGAAGAGGGTCATGTGACATATCAAACTTATTGGGAACTTCACAAGAAAAACAATGATGTGCTTGGTTTTAACGTAACTTTATTCTTTCATGAGTCATTTACAAGTTTCTGACCACTTATAAAATGTGTTCAATGTGCTGCCCATTGTGTTGGATTGTCAATGCAACCCTCTTCTCCCACTCTTCACACACTGATAGCAACACCGCAGGAGAAATGCTAGAACTGGTTTCCAGTATCCGTAGTTTCAGGTGCTGCACATCTCGTATCTTCACAGCATAGACAATTGCCTTCAGATGACCCCAAAGATAAAAGTCTAAGGGAGTCAGATCGGGAGACCTTGGGGGCCATTCAACTGGCCCACGAAGACCAATCCACTTTCCAGGAAACTGTTCATCTAGGAATGCTCGGACCTGACACCCATAATGTGGTGGTGCACCATCTTGCTGGAAAAACTCCGGGAACGTGCCAGCTTCAGTGCATAAAGAGGGAAACACATCATCACAGCAATTTTGCATATGCAGTGGCCTTGAGGTTTCCATTGATAAAGAATGGCCCCACTATCTTTGTACCCCATATTCCACACCATACCATCAATTTTTGTGTTCCAACAGTCTTGGAGGGATCTATCCAATGTGGGTTAGTGTCAGACCAATAGCTGTGGTTTTGTTTGTTAACTTCACCATTCCCATAAAAGTTTGCCTCATCACTGAACAAAATCTTCTGTGTAAACTGAGGGTCCTGTTCCAATTTTTGTTTTGCCCATTCTGCAGCACCTCAAACTACGGATACTGGAAGCCTGTGCTAGCATTTCTCCTGCGATGTTGCTATCAGTGTGTGAAGAGTGGGAGATGAGGGTTACATTGACAATCCAACACAATGGGCAGCACATTGAACACATTTTATAAGTGGTCAGAAACTTGTAAATAACTCATGAAAGAATAAAGCTACGTTAAAACCAAGCACATCCTTGTTTTTCTTGTGAAATTCCCAATAAGTTTGATGTGTCACATGACCCTCTTCCTATTGAAAAAACAAAAGTTGGATTCAAAATGGCCAACTTCAAAATGGCCGCCATGGTCACCAATCATCTTGAAAAGTTTCCCCCCTCACATATACTGATGTGCCACAAACAGGAAGGTAATATCACCAACCATTCCCATTTTATTAAGGTGTATCCATATAAATGGCCCACCCTGTAGTTCCCCCACATTAGGTGCAGTATAGTTCCCCCACATTAGGTTGGCAGCATAGTTCCCCCACATTAGGTTGGCAGTATAGCCCCCCCCCCCCATTAGGTTGGCAGTATAGTTCCCCCACATTAGGTTGGCAGTATAGTTCCCCCCCCCATTAGGTTGGCAGTATAGTTCCCCCATATTAGGTTGGCAGTATAGTTCTCCCACATTAGGTGCAGTATAGTTCCCCCACATTAGGTTGGCAGTATAGTTCCCCCACATTAGGTTGGCAGTATAGTTCCCCCACATTAGGTGCAGTATAGTTCCCCCACATTAGGTTGGCAGTATAGTTCCCCCACATTAGGTTGGCAGTATAGTTCCCCCACATTAGGTTGGCAGTATAGTTCCCACCACTCCCCGCCATTGCATAGCATTGATCAGTGTTACCGGCGCTCTGCTGCTCTAGCCTGCTGTGCAGGCATGGAGCAGTAGATCACTGATCGGATGACGAGGAGGCAGGTGAGGACCTTCCCGTCATCCAGTAAGCTGATCGGGACATTGTGAATCTGTTGCGATAGTCCAGATCAGCTCCGCTGAGCTGCTGGGATAGTTTCAGTTTACTTTCGGCATTAGTCGTGGGTCCTGGCTGCCCGTTATAAGAACGGTTTAAACTCAGTTAGCTGGAAAAACTTTTTATATAATGTAGATTATTACATTATATGTATATGTGTAATATACATTGGTTAAAAAACTGTTGATATATTTTGGATGAAAAATGCTGTCTTGTCCCTTTAGCTATTGCCTGCATGTATCTGTGCAGAGACAATATACAGGAAGTGAGGGCAAGCAATGCATGGTGTAGAGAAAATATACAGAAGGTGTGGGCGGACAATCAGGACTCTGGGCATTAAAGGGGTACTCCGGTGAAAATCTTTTTTTATTTAAATCAACTGGTGCCAGAAAGTTAAACAGATTTGTAAATTACTTCTATTAAAAAATCTTAATCCTTCCTGTACTTATTAGCTGCTGAATACTACAGCGGAAATTATTTTCTTTTTGAAACACAGAACTGTCTGCTGACATCACGAGCACAGTGCTCTCTGCTGAAATCTCTGTCCATTTTATGAACTCTCCAGAACAGCATATGTTTGCTATGGGGATTTCCTTTTATCCTGGACAGTTCCTAAAATGGACAGAGATGTCAGCAGAGAGCACTGTGCTCATGATGTCAGCTGACAGCTCTGGGTTTCAAACTGAAAATAATTTCCACTGTAGTATTCAGCAGTTAATAAGTACAGGAAGGATTAAGATTTTTTAATAGAAGTAATTTACAAATCGGTTTAACTTTTTGGCACCAGTTGATTTAAAAAAAAAATTCCACCGGAGTACCCCTTTAAGGACAAACAGGGCTCTCTGCACTGTGGACACACATGACTTTATGCAGTAAGGACAAGCAGGGTTCTGTACACTGAGGACAGGCAGGGCTCTGTGCACTGAGGACAAGCAGGGGGCTCTGTACGCTGAGGACAAGCAGAGATCTGTACACTGAGGACAAGCAGGGCTCTGTACACTGAGGACAAGCAGAGATCTGTACACTGAGAACAAGCAGAGATCTGTACACTGAGGACAAGCAGGGCTCTGTGCACTGAGGACAAGCAGGGCTCTGTGCAATGAGAACAAGCAGGGCTCTGTACACTGAGGACAAGCAGGTCTCTCTGTACACTGAGGACAAGCAGGGCTCTGTACACTGAGGACAAGCAGGGTTCTGTACACTGAGGACAAACAGGGATCTGTACACTGAGGACAAGCAGAGATCTGTACACTGAGGACAAGCAGAGATCTGTGCACTGAGGACAAGCAAGGCTCTGAGCAATCAGAACAAGCAGGGCTCTGTACACTGAGGACTAGCAGGGCTCTGTGCACTGAGGACAAGCAGGGCTCTGTGCAGTGAGGACAAGAAGGTCTCTGTACACTGAGGACAAGCAGTGCTCTATGCAGTTAGGACAAGCAGGGCTCTGTACACTGAGGACAAGCAGGGCACTGTACACGGAGGACAAGCAGGGCTTTGTGCACTGAGGACAAACAGGGCTCTGTGCACTGAGGACAAGCAGGACTCTGTGCAGTGAGGACAAGCAAGGCTCTGTACACTGAGGATAATCAGGGCTCTGTGCAGTGAGGACAAGCAGGGCTTTGTGCACTGAGGACAAGCAGAAGCTGCGCAGTGAGGACAAGCAGAGCTCTGTGCACTGAGGACAAGCAGGGGTCTTTGCACTGAGGACAAGCAGGGTTCTTTTCACTGAGGACAATCAGGGCTCTGTGCAGTGAGGACAAGCAGGGCTTTGTGCAGTAAGGACAAGCAGGGTTCTGTACACTGAGGACAAGCAGGGCTCTGTGCACTGAATACAAGCAGGGCTCTGTGGACTGAGGACAAGCAGGGCTCTATGCCCTGGGGACAAGCAGGCTCTGTGCAGTGAGGACAAGCAGGGTTCTGTGCAGTGAAGACAAGTAGGGCTCTGTGCACTGAGGACAAGCAGGGCTCTGTACACCGAGGACAAGCAGGGCTCTGTGCAGTGAGGACAAGCAGGGCTTTGTGCAGTAAGGACAAGCAGGGTTCTGTACACTGAGGACAGGCAGGGCTCTGTGCACTGAAGACAAGCAGGGCTCTATGCACTGAGGACAAGCAGGCTCTGTGCAGTGAGGACAAGCAGGGTTCTGTGCACTGAGGACAAGCAGGGATGTGTGCAGTGAGGACAAGCAGGGATGTGTGCAGTGAGGACAACTAGGGTTCTGTACACTGAGGACAGGCAGGGCTCTGTGCACTGAAGACAAGAAGGGCTCCATGCACTGAGGACAAGCAGGCTCTGTGCAGTGAGGACAAGCAGGGTTCTGTGCACTGAGGACAAGCAGAGATCTGTGCACTGAGGACAAGCAGGGCTCTGTGCAATGAGAACAAGCAGGGCTCTGTACACTGAGGACAAGCAGGGCTCTGTGCAGTGATGACAAGCAGGGCTCTGCACACTGAGGACAAGCAGGGCTCTGTACACTGAGGACAAGCAGTGCTCTATGCAGTTAGGACAAGCAGGGCTCTGTACACTGAAGACAAGCAGGGCTTTGTGCACCGAGGACAAGCGGAGGTCTTTGCACTGAGGACAAGCAGGGTTCTTTTCACTGAGGACAAGTAGGGCTCTGTGCAGTGAGGACAAGCAGGGCTATGTGCAGTAAGGACGAGCAGGGTTCTGTACACTGAGGACGAGCAGGGTTCTGTACACTGAGGACAAGCAGGGCTCTGTACACTGAGGACAAGCAGGGCTCTGTACACTGAGGACAAGCAGGGCTCTGTACACTGAGGACAAGCAGGGCTCTGTACACTGAGGACAAGCAGGGCTCTGTACACTGAGGACAAGCAGAGATCTGTACAATGAGGACAAGCAGGGCTCTGTACACTGAGGACAAGCAGGGCTCTGTACACTGAGGACAAGCAGGGCTCTGTGCTCTGAGGACAAGCAGGGCTCTGTACACTGAGGACAAGCAGGGCTCTGTACACTGAGGACAAGCAGGGCTCTGTACACTGAGGACAAGCAGAGATCTGTACACTGAGGACAAGCAGAGATTTGTACACTGAGGACAAGCAGGGCTCTGTGGACTGAGGACAAGCAGGGCTCTGTGCAATGAGAACAAGCAGGGCTCTGTACACTGAGGACAAGCAGGGCTCTGTACACTGAGGAAAAACAGGGATCTGTACACTGAGGACAAGCAGAGATCTGTACACTGAGGACAAGCAGGGCTCTGTGCACTGAGGACAAGCAGGGCTCTGTGCAATCAGAACAAGCTGGGCTCTGTGCACTGAGGACAAGCAGGGCTCTCTGCAGTGAGGACAAGCAGGTCTCTGTACACTGAGGACAAGCAGTGCTGTATGCAGTTAGGACAAGCAGGGCACTGTACACTGAGGACAAGCAGGGCTTTGTGCACTGAGGACAAACAGGGCTCTGTGCACTGAGGACAAGCAGGACTCTGTGCAGTGAGGACAAGCAAGGCTCTATACACTGAGGACAAGCAAGGCTCTGTACACTGAGGACAAGCAGGACTCTGTACACTGAGGATAGGCAGGGCTCTGTGCAGTGAGGACAAGTAGGGCTTTGTGCACTGAGGACAAGCAGAAGCTGCGCAGTGAGGACAAGCAGAGCTCTGTGCACTGACGACAAGCAGGACTCTGTACACTGAGGATAGGCAGGGCTCTGTGCAGTGAGGACAAGCAGGGCTTTGTGCACTGAGGACAAGCAGAAGCTGCGCAGTGAGGACAAGCAGAGCTCTGTGCACTGACGACAAGCAGGGGTCTTTGCACTGAGGACAAGCAGGGTTCTTTTCACTGAGGACAAGCAGGGCTCTGTGCAGTGAGGACCAGCAGGGCTTTGTGCAGTAAGGACAAGCAGGGGGGAACACTGCCTGCCTAATGTGGGGGAACACTGCCTGCCTAATGTGGGGGAACACTGCCTGCCTAATGTGGGGGAACACTGCCTGCCTAATGTGGGGAAACACTGCCATTGTTGCTAAAATGACATGAGTGGCACTTGTCAAGGTAAAGCCGCGCATTTCTGAACTGGTCTCTGAAAAACAACAGCAGAAGTCACACTGATTTGCAGTAAATATTCATTTGGTTTTTGTGTGAAAATCATGTTTTCATGGTTTTGTTCTTAATGGTTTTGTTCATTTTGTGCACCTATGTATAAATATATACTTAAATCTTGTCCTTATGTTTTGAATTAAAAAAAAATCATTTTAATTTTCCAATTAAGAGGGGTTTGGTGAATGCGCATATGAAACTGGTGGGGTTCAGGACCTCCAACAAGGTTAAGAACCACTGGTATACACCATACTGTTATCACGGGTGTCTAGCCAGATGGATGCAGTTTGCCTTCTGGGTCATTTTCAGCATAACAACCCAGAACACAAAGGGGGAGATTTATCAAAATGTGTGTAGAGAAAAGTGGTGCAGTTGCCCATAGCAACCAATCAGCTTGCATCTTTCATTTTTCAGTCGCCTTTTTCGCCTTTTTAAAATAAAAGAAGTGATCAGATTGTTTGCTATGCACTACCTTTCTTTCAGCAAGTGAAAACCCTATATAATACATACACTGACAAATAACAGCCTGACATGAATGAGTAAATAAATGTAAATAACTATGCAAGAAGATATATGACCACAATAAAGCAGAAGCTGACTTACTTGCAGCTGCAGAGGTACTCTGGATTGAAGCTGAGGCACTGGCTGTATGAGAAGACAGGAGAAGCTTGTAATAGTATTGTTCCCCTCCCCCATTTCCGGCAGTTTTAGATTCTCTAGTGTTAGAGGCAGACTGAGCCTAACAACAAGCAGTGAATAGCAAGTTCAGCAGAAGAGAGACCCCTAGTGGCTGAAACTTTAGACACATTTTTAGGGGTAAGGCTGGGTCCACACTACGTTTTGTCCCATACGGGAGCGCATACGGCAGGAGGGAGCTAAAACCTCGCGCTCCCGTATGTTACCGTATGCGCTCCCGTATGCCATTCACTTCAATGAGCCGACCGGAGTGAAACGTTCGGTCCGGTCGGCTCATTTTTGCGCCGTATGCGCTTTTACAACCGGACCTAAAACCGTGGTTGACCACGGTTTTAGGTCCGGTTGTAAAAGCGCATACGGCGCAAAAATGAGCCGACCGGACCGAACGTTTCACTCCGGTCGGCTCATTGAAGTGAATGGCATACGGGAGCGCATACGGTAACCTACGGGAGCGCGAGGTTTTAGCTCCCTCCTGCCGTATGCGCTCCCGTATGGGGGAAAACGTAGTGTGGACCCAGCCTAAGAAAGCAAACTTTTTAAAGGCAATAAATTAGAGGTTTGTTTGTAAGCACTCCTGCTATCAAAGAGCATATGTTATGTGAAAAGCAAGTGTCATTTTAATTCAATTAATATTCTTGTTCCTTTATATTGTAGTTATTCTCTGTTCAGACTTTTTCATTTCATAGTTCATAATACACTAGAATAAAATGGGATTTCTTTAAACCAGGCACAGTTCTGACTAAAATAAAAGTCTACTAATAGGCATTTACTTAGCTTGCTTACAGCCAAATAAAATATTGACACTTTTGCAAATGAAAAAGATAAAACTGCAAGCTTCATAACGTCTTGGTATAAAATTCCAAACTCAAATATAAATCAATGAAGCATTAATATTTTTATAATATATAAATGGATACATTATGTGTTTACTGAAAATGGGAGACAAGACAGCAGAACTTTATTTACAAATAAAATAGAATTCTTCCCGGATTATAAAAAAAAATTGCCATGTCATTAGGTATGCGTGCAATGTTTATAGCTTAATAAATTAATCCAACATAAAGCTGCAAAAAGTATAAATAAAATGCTGCATTTCTTCAAGTAACATGAAAATATACCCACTGTGCTTTAGAAATGACGCATTCCCAGAATCAAAATAGAAACTGGAAACTTTAGAAACCCTCATAAGTGCTGCAAATCCAAACTGGGCATTTACCGTATTTATCGGCGTATAACACGCACTGACGTATAACACACATCCCCATTTTAATAGGGAAATTTAAGTTAAAAAAAAAACTAAATGCCATAACATCCCTCTAACTTGGATTTTGCTGAACTTCAGTTTGGTCCCCCCTTCCAGTGCCACATCATTCCTCGCTTTTTATCATCCCCTGTGCCACATGCCCCCTCACCCTCTCATCATTCCCCCACCCCTGTCTCATCATGCTCCCCTCTCATCATGCCCCCCCCATCATGCCCCCTTTTCATCATGCCCCCCTCTCATCATGCCCCCTTTTCATCATGCCCCCCTCTCATCTTGCCCCCCTCTCATCAAGCCCCCTTTTCATCATGCCCCCCTCTCATCATGTCCCCTTTTCATCATGCCCCCCTCTCATCATGCCCCCTTTTCATCATGCCCCCCTCTCATCATGCCCCCCTCTCATTATGCCCCCGCTCTCATCATGCCCCCCCCTCTCATCATGCCCCCCTCTCAGCATCCCCTTTCCCCCCCTGTTTTTTATATATATATATTTTTTCCCCATCTTCCTTACCTAGGCGTGCTCAGCAGGCCAGGTCCGGTGTTGGGTTGTCCGGTGTCGGGTCTTGCAGGCTGCGGTCAGTGAAGCAGGATGAGTGACGTCCTCTGCTAGCTCCACTGCACAGCATCAGGGATGTCACTCATCATTCGCTGCAGCCGCCGCTGGTTAGTGTGGCCGCAGCGGCAGCAGCATTGAATGATGAGTGACGTGCAGCGGAGCTAGCAGAGGACATCACTCATCCTGCTTCACTGACCACAGCCGACACCGGACCTGACCTGCCGAGCGCGGCTAGGTAAGGAAGATAAAGAAAAACAATACAATGAAAAGCAGGGGGTAAAGGGAGGAAAATCAAACAAAAAGCAAAGCGGGAGCCACGCGCTGGTCACTGATTTAAAGTGGCCGCGGCCAGGATGCCAATCCTTAACAAGCAGCCGCTTCTGCGGCCACTTTAGATCAGTGACAAAAAGATTTATTGGCGTATAACACGCATGCAGACATTTTGCCTTGAATTTAAGTTTTAAAAGTGCGTGTTATACGCCGATAAATACGTACCTGTGTTGTAGGGGAGAAAAAAAATGAATCAAACATAAAAAAGTTTCTTCAGTGGACAATGCCTTTTGTTAGAGAGTTTCCAATGATGACTGGCAAAAGGGTATCCTGCTGACTAGGTTCGGGTAATTTTCCGAGCATACCTAAATTGTGGCTAGGTCTTTTGCTATTTCCTCCACTTGGATTTATCATTGTTTCTTTTTTTTTGTTCAACTGTTTTTTTTTTATTAAAGAATTTTTCTTTAACCCCTTAAGGACGCAGCCCATTTGGGCCTTAAGGACGCAGACAATTACATTTTTACGTTTTTGTTTTTTCCTCCTCGCCTTCAAAAAAATCATAACTCTTTTATATTTTCATGCACAGACTAGTTTGAGGGCTTTATTTTTGTGCGACCAGTTGTCCGTTGTAATGCCATCACTCAATTTACCATTAAATGTATGGCGCAACCAAAAAAATACTATTTGTGTGATGAAATTAAAAAGAAAACCACAGTTTTGATAATTTTGGAAGGTTTTGTTTTCACGCCGTACAATTTATGGTAAAAATGACATGTGTTTTTTATTCTCTGGGTCAATACAATTAAAATCATACCCATGATAACGTACTTTTCTATTACTGTTGAGCTTAAAAAAAATCGCAAACTTTTTAACCAAATTAGTATGTTTAAAATCCCCTATTTTGAAGACCTATGAGTTTTTCATTTTTCCTTATAAGCGGCGGTATGAGGGCTCATATTTTGCACCGTGATCTGTACTTTTTATTGATACCATATTTGCTTAAATAGAACTTTTAATCCATTTTTTATAAAAATTTTTGGAAATTAAAATGTTATAAAAAAGCATCTATTTTGGACTTTTTTTTATTTTTACGTTCACGCTGTTCACCGTATGGTATCATTAACATTTTATTTTAATAGTTCAGATAGTTATGCACGCGGCAATACCAAATATGTATATACAATATTATTTTAACACTTTTTGGGGGTGATATAGGGGAAATGGGACAATTTACGTTTTTATTGGGGGAGGGGGTTTTTCACATTTTTTTTCTTTATTTTTATACTTTTTTTACTTTTATTTTTACACTTTAATAGTCCCCAATATGGACTATTTATAGCAATCACTCGATTGCTAATCCTGTTCCGTGCTATGTATAGGACATAGCACTGATCAGGGTTATCGGTCATCTTCTGCTCTGGTCTGCGGGAAGGCAGATCAGAGCAGAAGACGCCGGGAAGGCAGTGGAGCCAGGTGAGGGGACCTCCGGCTGCCGTGCAGGATGATCGGATCGCCGCGGCAGTGAACGCGATGCTGCAGATGCCGTGATCTGTATTGATCACGGCATCTGAGGGGTTAATGGCGGACATCCGCGGGATCGCGGATGTCCGCCATTACGGGCGGGTCCCTGGCTGCGATCAGCAGCCCGGATCAGCCGCACATGATCCGGGCATCGCTCCGATGCTCGCGGTTATGCTTAGGACGTAAATGTACGTCCTGGTGCGGTAACCAGGACGTACATTTACGGTGCTCGTGGTTAAGGGGTTAAGGACGGAGCGTTTTCTGTTTTTTCACTTTCGTTTTTTTCTTCCTTACCTTTTAAAAATCATAACCCTTTCAATTTTGCACCTAAAAACAATAATGGCTTATTTTTTGTGCCACCAATTCTACTTTTGTAATTACATCAGTCATTTTGCCCAAAAATGTACAGCGAAATGGAAAAAAAATCATTGTGCAACAAATTGGAAGAAAAAATGCCATTTTGTAACTTCCGTTTCTACGCAGTACACTTTTCGGTAAAAATGACACCTTCTCTTTATTCTGTAGGTCCATATGATTAAAATGATACCCTACTTATATAGGTTTGATTTTGTCGTACTTCTGGAAAAAATCATAACTACATGCTGGAAAATGTATACGTTTAAAATTGTCCTATTCTGACCCCTATAACTTATTTATTTTTCCACGTACGGGGTGGTATGAGGGCTCATTTTTTGCACCCTGATCTGAAGTTTTTAGCAGTACCATTTTTCTTTTGATTGGACTTATTGTTAGTTTTTTCTTAATTTTTTTTTTTGTTTGGAATTTTTTTGCGCGTACGCCATTGACCATGCGGTTTAGTTAATGATTTATTTTTATAGTGCGGACATTTTCGCACACAGCAATACCACATATGTTTATTTTTATTTACACAGTTTTTTTTTTTTAAGGGGGTGATTCAAACTTTTATTAGGGAAAGGGTTAAATGATCTGTATTAACGTTTTAAACTTTTTTTTGCAATTTTATAGCCCCCATAGGGGGCTATAACATGCAGTACATTGATTCAATACACTGATCACTGCCATTGCATTCAATGGCAGGGATCAGTGTTACAGGCAGTTGCTTGCTCAAGCCTGGATTTTAGGCTTGGAGCAATCAATCGCCATTCCGACGCACGGAAGACAGGTGATGGGACCTCCTGCTGCGTCCTAGCTGATTGGGACATCGCGATTTTATCGCGATGGTCCCGATCAGCCCGACTGAGCAGCCGGGATGTTTTTACTTTCACTTTCAGACGCGGCGATCAACTTTGATCTCCGCTTCTAAAGAGTTAATGCCGGACATCAGCCCGATCGGCGATGTCCGGCATTAGCGTGGGTCCCGGTTGCTTACAGCAACTGGGACCCACCGAGTATGATGCGCTCTCACCTCGTGAGTGAGCATTATATATGGGGACGCGCATATGGACGTTCATAAACGTCCATATGCGCTAAGGGGTTAAAACAGATATTTATTATTGTTTCTAAGTCTTTGTTTCCTGTGTACCTCGTAAAGCTTATGTGTTTGTTCATATGAGAGGAGTGCAAGTTTTTATATTTGCAAGCCCTTTTTCTTCTTTTCTTCTTCTTCCCTACTTCTTCTTTTTCCCAAAACACAGATACGTTTGTAAAATGACCTAAAAGTAGTGTTCAAGGGGGAGATTTATCAAAATCTGTGCAGAGGAAAAGTTGACCAGTTGTCAATTAGATCGCTTCTTTCATTTTTAAAAAGGCCTCTGAGAAATGAATGAAGGAATCTAATTGGTTGCTATGGGCAACTGGGCAACTTTTCCTCGGCTTAGGTTTTCATAAATCTCCCCCAAGGTGACTACACTCGGGTCATTAAATTGACTGGGGCCCATACTGACCCAAGCAGACAAACATTTTCAGCCGATTTTGAAATTTTGCTGTGCTTCAAAGGGTAGAACGTTGATCCACGGATTTATGCTGATTGCCATTTTGGGGTCAGGAAGGAATTGGCATAGGGCAATCATGGGGCAGTCATGGGGCAATTGGCATCAGTCTCATGGGCATGTAACTATGAGTCATAATGTGAACCCTACCTAAGCTCTATTTTTTCAATACAGCTGCTGCTATGTTTCATCTAATTGCCATGTGGGAAGAAGAAAGTGACAATTGTTTTAACCGTGTTTTACGTGTGCTGTTTCCATCTCAATAGGTTTCATTCATGTTCTTAGTTTCTTGCACATAATACTAAAATAGTATATGATATTAAGTAGAATTTAAATCATATACTTTCAGTACCTTTAACCTCTTAAGGACGTGGGGCGTATGCATACGCCCTGCATCCCGAGTCCTTAAGGACATAGGGCGTATGCATACGCCCGTGGGAATTCCGGTCCCCGTCACTAGCCGGTTGGGGACCGGACTGGGATGCCTGCTGGAATCATTCAGCAGGCATCCCGGCACATCGCCGAGGGGGGTCCAGAGTAGCCCCCCCCCCCATGTCAGCGATCGCGAAATGCGATTCTGCTATTCCGGGCTGATCGGGTCTCTGGTGAAAATAGGGATGATCTGAGCTGTCAGTGACAGCCCCGATCATCCTGAGGGATAGGAGTGAGGTTGCAGTGCTGCGATCTCCTCCTATCCCCAGCCATTGGTCAGAACTGATTATGACCAATGGCAGCACAGGACCTGGATGTCGGGCAGAATGGGGGGAGAAGATGGAGGCCGGTACCTGGAGGAGAAGATCCGTGGGGACCGCTGATCGTCGCTGGAGACAGTGTAGATCACGGCGCAGGTAGGGAAGCGATGGTGGGGGGGGGGGGAGGAAGGGGGCAGTAAGCGATATTTACTGCTGTCCTTCCTAGTGGGTGCCAAACTGCAACTCCCAGCATGCCCAGACAGCTAAAGGCTGTCTGGGCATGCTGGGAGTTGTAGTTTTGCAACATCTGGAGGGTCACAGTTTAGAGACCACTGTTACAGTGGTGCCCAAATGGTAGCCCTCCAGATGTTGCCAAACTACAACTCTTAGCATGCCTAGACTGCCCAGGCATGCTGGGAGTTGTAGTTCTATAACATCTGTCCCATCAGATTTTGCAATTTTCATTAAATTTTTAAAAATTGCTGCTCTTCTTTGAGGCCCTCTAATTTTTTCAAAAAGTAAAAATATGTCCATTTTATGATGCCAACATAAAGTGGACATATTGTATTTGTGAATAAAAATAAAATGTATTTGGAATATCCATTTTCCTTACAAGTAGAGAGCTTCAAAGTTAGAAAAATGCTAAATTTTCAAAATTTTCATGAAATATTGGGATTTTTCACCAAAAATGGATGCAAGTAACGACAAAAATTTACCACCAAAATAAAGTAGAATATGTCACGAAAAAGCTATCTCAGAATCAGAATATTCGGTAAAAGGGTTTTAGAGTTATTAATGCGTAAAGCGACGGTGGTCAGAATTGCGAAAAAGGGCTCAGTCCTTAAGGTGAAAAAGGGCTGCGTCCTTAAGGGGTTAAAGCATCGGATTGCAATATACAATACATTCAGAAAGTCTTTAGACCCTGTCACTTTTTCACATTTTGTTATGTTGCGGCCTTGTGCTAACATACAACAAAATTTATATAACCCCGCATCATTCTGCTCTCAATACCCCATAATGACAAAGTGAAAACAGAATATTAGAAATCTATGCTAATTTATGGAAATGGTAAAACAAAAATATTGCATCAACATAAGTATTCCCTTTACTCAGGACTTGGTTGAATCACCGGTTGCAGCCTCCAGTCTTGGGTATGATGCCACAAGGTTTGCACACCTGGATTTGTAGATTCTCTGCCATTCTTCTATGCAGATCCTTCCAAGCTTTATCAGGTTGGATGGGGAACATCAGTGGAAGCCATTTTCAGGTCTCTCCAGAGATGTTAGAATGGGTTCAAGTCAAGTCTCTGGCTGGGTCACTCCAATACATTCACAGAGTTGTCCCTAAGCCACTCATGTCTTGTCTTAGCTGTGTGCCTATGGTCATTGTCTTGTTGAGGCTTCTTTATGACCACTCTGCCTTAAAACCTAGATTGGTCGAGTGCTGCAGTGATGGTTGACCTTCTGGAAGTTTCCCCTATCTGCATACAGTATCTTTGGAGCTCAACCATATTCCCTATTGGGTTCTTTGCCTCCTCTCTTACCAAGGTACTTCTTCCCCGATTACTTAGCTTGGTGGGGTGGCTAGCTTAAGGCAGAGTTCTGGTTGTTGCAAAAATTATGGATACAACTGTGCTCTTGGGAACTTTCAGTGCAGCATAAATGTTTTGTACCCTTCTCCAGATCTGTGTATCCATAAAATCCCATATCTGAGCTCTACAGGCAGTTCTTTCAACCTTGTGGCTTGGTTTTTGCTCTGATATCCATTGTCAGCTGTAAGACCTTATATAGATGGGCTGTGTGCTTTACAATCATGTCCAAACATCTGAACTTACCAGAGGTGACTCCAATTCAAGGTGTAGAATCTCAGAGATGATTAAGATAAATAGGAGGACCCAAAAGCTACATTTCAAGTGTCCTAGCAAAGGGTCAGAAAACGTATGACATTTTAGTTCTTGCTTCTTAATAAATTAGCAAAAGTTCTCATTATAGGATATTGAGTGCAGATTCATGGAGGAAACTTGAATTTTTATTTTATGGTAGAACAAGGCCTCAAAATAGAAAAATGTGAAAAAAGTGAAAGGATGTGGAGACTTTCTGAATGTATTGTATGTATATAGTAACCTATTGTGCATTATTGCATCAGCAATAAAAAAAATCTTTAATAGCCATACATATAAGCTAGTTGTGTGGTTTATCCACATTGCAGTGCTCAGTTAATTACCTCTATATGCCAAAATTATATAATGGCTATTCTAATAAATGAGACCTATTCTAAAAATGATGAATAGCCATGTTATGTGTTCAGTTCAGGAGCCTTGCCGTTCACTTCTTTTAGCAGGTAAGGCTACGGACTGTGTAAACCGGCCCCTGTGCAGTTCTGTTCATAATAATTGGTTTAGTCTATTAATTAAACCATTGCCGCAGGTATAACACCCCTGACAGGATTGTTGTGATACAAACCTTAATGAGGCCTTAAGATTAATGCTTTCTGTTTACTCAGTTTTTTTGGGCCCATAGATCTCTCCTACATAAATTGGTTTCTAACAATGTATAATTGAATCCCACTATAACCTCAGTCTGCTTTTTCAGTACTCTGAGCCACAACTGCCTTCCCTGTGAGTCGGATATGGTTTGTACATTGTGACTCTTGATAATTCAATTATCTGTAACAAAAAAGAGTGCCATGGGCCTATGTCTCATTCCTTCGTAATATAGATGAAAGACCAAATCATGTTATTTCCACTTACTTACTGTTTAAATGTACAAAGACGTTCATTATTTACCTGGCATCTTGATTTACCTATTAGCCAAGTTCAGAATAAAGACCAATGTTTTAATCAAATTATTCTCACATTTATTTGATATGCTAAAATTCCTAAATTTTTGCCATTTATTACACTTGTTTAGTTAAAGGGGTACTCCATCACTAGACATCTTATCCCCTATCCCCCGCCTCTGGGGACCACTGCAATCACTGTGCTGCCCCCGGCGTTCGTTTAGAGCGTCGGGTTCAATGCTGGAGGCGCGTGACATCACGGCCATGCCCATAGACTTGAATTGAGGGGTCATGACCGTGACGTCACAAGTTTGGTGTGACGTCTCGAGCCTCCGCCCCGCATGGCCATTCATCTGGCAGGGAGCGAAGTTTGCTTCATGCACCAGATGTCTGGGGTGCCGCAGCCAAGATCGGGGCCCCAGATCCAGACATCAGCGGCGGGACCCCTGTGGTCAGACATTTTATCCCTTATCCTTTGGATAGGGGATAAGATGCCCTGTTAATCCCATAAAAGGTTATTCACATTAAAAGTTATTCTTTATTCACAATGCTGGTTGGTTCTTGGTGGTGTCAGTGGTCAGACCCTGTCCGATTTTCTATTCATCCCCTATCCTTTTTATAGGAAATAATTCCTGATGATGATAATACCTCTTTAACACCTAGAGGACACAAGGCGGACATGTTCACATAGCGATCGCTATGGAACTCTCTTCAAAGTTGGTGTGCAATGGACTCAATGTCAGACAACGACGAAGTCGTGCCAGTACTTCAGGGGGCTGATCAAGACTATTGAGATGTAATCACATGGTCCCAATTAGCTGAGATGAAGGCTGAAGGTCCCTAACCATGCTCTTTGCTGTTGGATTGGAGTTCAAAGTGTACAGGCTGCCTTGACAGACTGTATAAGTAGGTTGTCAATAACACTGATCAATGTTGTTCTATTGCATAGCATTGCTCATTGTTTTCAAGCGAAAGCTTGCATGTAAGTTCCCCTATGGGGACTAAAAATAGTGAGTAAAATTTTATAAATGTGAATAAGCCCCACCTGCGCTGCAGTTGAAATCACCCTCTTTCTCACATTTACATAAACATATATGTGGTAGTGCACTATTAAAATATAATGTTAATAAAAATGCACAGTGAATGGCAAAAAAGTATCAAAGTCCAGAATTTCTGTTTTTTTGGTAATTTCATGTACCGGAAAAAAACAAAATAAAAAGTGATCGAAGAGTCCCATCAAAATAAAATTAACTGATCACTAAACTGAAACTGTTAACAACTGCAGATCACAGTGCAAAAAATGAGCCATCACATAGACAAGAAAAAATACAAGTGTTATAGGAGTCAGAAAAAAACAATGTTAGGCATTAGAGATGAGCGAACTTTTGAAAAGTTCAACTCGGTGGTTTCACAGAACTTTTTCTAAATTGTCAGTTCAATTTGGCTCGGTTCGACACGAACCTGCTCTAAAATAAGCCCCAAACACGTTTATAACACTGCCTAACCGCTGTGAAGGCCCCTCTAACACTGGTAAGTATGTATTTAAGTAGTTTTTTAGTGTTCTAAAGGCTAAGACATGGTAACATTTGATAATCCATTATAACTAACAGGTTCTTGAAAGCACTGGTGGATTTTTGAGGCTTATTCCCATTATAATAAAGCAGCATCAAGTATCCCTGGTTCTCGGCAGATACCGGCAGATACCTGCAGATACCTTAAAATGCAGATACCTGAAAATGCACACGGAGGTATCTGAAGCCGCAGTTATATTTTTCAGGTGTTCAAAAGAGGATTCCTTTTTGGGAGTAGCAAGAGCTTTTCAGTCTGCCAACTTAAGACAATGGCACAGATTTCTCCAGCTATTCAAAAAATTATCTCATTTTGGGACTAGCAAGAGCTTTTTAGTCTGTAATGCGTAGCAGATGGCATTGATTTCTCCAGCCATTTAAAAAATTATCCCATTTTGGGAATAACTACAGATTTGGCGGACTGTCATTAGCCAGGAGGTGGCGGACTGGTGTTACTGGCAACAGCTAGCAGACAGCAGGATGTGGTGGACTGGTGTTACTGGCATCAGCAAGCATACAGCAGGGTCGGTAGTAGTGTCTAATCAGTGGCATCTGGCACAGGAGGTTTAAATTCCTCAGTGATCCATGCCTGATTCATTTTGGTGAATGTCAGTTTTTCCACGTTGCTGGCTGACAATCTTGTTCACTTCGGGATGACGATGCCGCCTGCTGCACTGAACACTCTCTCTGAAGCATCACTAGAGTGTGTACAAAACAGAACACTCAGGCAAACTAGGCATGTGCTGGCCAATAGTCTAATCTGCTGACTCAGAAGTCCATGGGGTCTGGGCTCATGGTGCCTGTCAGAGAAAGGGCACTGCTGAGGTAGGCTTCAACCTGGTTGTTCAAGTGGTGGTTCACATCCCTGTGATAACAATTGATGTCAGAGGAGAATGCCGGATGCAGGAACTTCGTCACCATGTGCTCCAGCATGAAGATGGTGCTGCTGCTGCTACTGCTCCTTCCCCTTGAAGGGGTAGTGCTGGCAGAAGTAGTGAAACATTGACTCAGTGGAGAGCAGAGACTGGACCCCCATTCAGCAGGGGTTTATTGCTGGAAAGCTGTGGCAAACTGGCTGCATAACTTCTCTTTATAGAACTCCAATGTAGCCTCCTTCTCAGAAGGCCATAAAAGATATGTATTGGGCTACGTATCGACCGTGGCATGCACTGTTCTGCGCACAGACAAGCTCATGAAGTGGAGTGGATTGTCCAAAGCTTGGACAGCTTTTTTTGCACAATAATGGTGACTAGGCCACATCCCATTAGTTGCCTGAAGGCCGTGGAGTCAACAAGATGGTACAGGAGCACCTGCGCAACTAACAACTTGGCCAGATGGGAATTGAGGCGCAGTACAACAAGGTGACTGGGACAATACTGTTGTCTGGAGGACATGGATTCCACAATGGATAACTGACGGGATTGGGGAGGAGGAGGGCACAACACAGATGAGGCTAATCCCGAAAATGTGCCGCCTGTGGAAGTTAGACAGTTGGGAGGGGATCTGTAGGAACATCAGTAGCAGCAGCAGCATTTTCCTCATGTTGTGGGAAGTCTTGACTGTTCCACGCGGTCTTGTGGTGACGCTCCATATGTCTACGGAGAGACATAGTTCCTACACTCGAACCCTGGCCACGGCTTACTTTCTGATTGCACAGACAACATAGTGCCACATTCTCTATATAAGGTAAGGTAGAAAAGAACTTCCACACAGCAGTATATCAGACAGAGACTGTACCACCTGACTGTGCCCCTTCTCTGGAAGTTATTTCACAGAACCTGAACATGCAGTATGGAAGAAAACCTGTAAGGTGTGCAGGTTTTATCCATACCTCCACTATGCTCTTCTTCGCTACCCTCTTGCTCTAAATAGGTCAGCTCCCCCTCAACTGGGTACCACGTCCTGTCCAATATGACATCATCGTCAACATCAAAATCCTTATCATTCTCCACGCCACTCCTCTCTGTATGAACTTCTTGGGCTCCTTGCTTCCCCCCAGCACAGCCACATGACACCTTACAGTATCACCAGCATGCCTACCACTACCAGTCCTGCTTGTGCCACGCTCAGACACGGATTCCACCTCCACCACCCCTTCAGCACACTCAAAAGTTTGACTCTCCTCCTCACACAACTCCTCCCTGCGTAGCAGTAGAGGTGAGAAGCAAAGACGGAGATGAGAAAACATAGCATATTGGACAGACAGTTCCACTGCACCATGTGACTGTAGACAGGGAGGAATCCACTGACAGATCACTCACTGTAAAATTTTCAGAATCCTCTGCCCCCTCTTAATACACATGTAGTCTGGAAAAGCCTGATCATTCACTGAAACAGAATAGCCTCTGGCAGGCAGGGAGAACTTGGGATGGCTAACGCAGCTGCTACTCCTTCCACCAGACACCTGGCTGCTGTTGCCGTTTTCTGTACTAGTGTTAATACTGGCAACAACATTCTTACTGCCAGAGGACATGGCAGGGGTCTTCTGACCTCTACCCCATCCAACATTTCCTTTACCAAACATAGTTTTGGAGGATAGTTTGGATTAGTTGGTTAGTTTTCTTACAAGCAGGTCGGTATAACTGTAACTATAAAAATGTAAATGTAAAGCCACTTGAGAAGGCTTATGCTCGTGAGATCCAGATGCTTTTTAGTGCATTGCTATGTCCCAAACAGATGTCAACGGTGCTTGCTGGAACCAATATTATATTCACAAATAACATATTAACAGGGCTGATCCCTGTGGAATGCGCTGCATTGTAAGGTGCTACTATTTCCCAAACAGACAGATGTAAATGGTGTTTGCTGAAACCATTATAATATTCACAAATAACGTATTAACAGGGCTGATCCCTGTGAAATGCACACTTATAAAGTGCTACTATGTCCCAAACAGACAGATGTAAACAGTGTTGGCAGAGTAAAGCGCTATACTGTGCTTAGGGCACTTTGCATATGTATCGCTATCATACAGGTCTGCCGCAGCTGCTCAGTTCACTGCTTGTGTGTTTTTTTTTTTTGTATGAGCCTTCTAAAAGGATTGCTGGGCTTTGTGGCACACGATAAGTAGGGATGAGCGAATCAAATCTGACGAATCCGAATTTAAGAATTTCAGGAAAAATTTGATTTGCAACAAATGTGAATATCGCCCCCGATTCAATCACGCGAATCGCTTCATTAAAGAAACAGAAAAGCATTTTTACAGCAGCGATTCACCTCCCAGTCACTGCAGCGTTCTATTGCAGAGAGGGACAGAGAGCAGTGTGTGTTGCACAGAAAAGCCTTTTTACAGCAGCGATTCACCTCCCAGTCACATCAGCGTTCTGTTGCAGAGAGGTCTGCAGGTGGAAATATATATATAGGTATGCAGTTGGAAAATTGAAAGTGTTATGGTTATTGGAAGGGGAGGAGGAAAAAAATGTAAAAGCAAAAATGAAAACTCAATCCGTCCTTAACCCCTCCCTCCTCAGGATATTTGCATATGCCCTTGCTTTTGACACGTTCACGCAACAGGACGTATGCATACAACCTGCTATTCATCTACACTGCAATGTGTGGTACAGGATATCGGCGCCTAGACCGGGAATGCATTGGTCTCGGCAACATTAACCCTATAAATGCTGTGATCAGTTGTGATCAGGGCATCTATAGGATTGACAGGGAAGGAGGGCTTTCCCTGTCTCCCATCGCTGACCCCGCAATGCGCTCATGGGGTCTCGTTGGTTGCCAAAACAGCAGGAGGCCAGCTAATGGCCTCCTGTCTGCCTAGTACAGAAGCCTGTGACGTCCAACCATAGGCTGCAGTTAAAAAGATAATACCATTTTAGCCAAAAGATGAATATCTTCTGAATGGCTGCACCAATTTGTACCAAGAAAGAAGCGTTAGCAACAGGGTCATTCGCATAATCTGCCTGTATATTCAAGTTAGTGTGGGTGACCCTGCTGCCAGTTTGCCTTTAAGGGGTTAATTCTGAATGTTAATTAGGGTCAGTCTTCTTCCTATTGCTGGTCCCACAGCCATTACATGTGTCTTATGTAGAAAGTGATCAATAATGTAAAAAAAAATCTGGTCAATAGCCGGTGAAGTCCCAACAAAAAATAACATGCAGAGATAATTGGTAATTTTACTTTGAGATGTTAGAATATATATTTTGGAAGATCTTTATTTAAAAAAATATATATAAGAAGAGTACATTAAAGGGGTGTTATGGGGAGTATTTTTTTTACCATTGGGTTTGGCTTGTGGAATTGCCCGCACAGCCAATCAGAGGCTGAGGCGGGACACCTCACTGTGGCCACTGAGAGCTCTGTGAGAACAGTGGAGCATGGGAATAAGAAAGGTAACTATGTTTTTTATTTTTTATTTTACAGGACACCTGAGCACAATGCACACTACATGGAATACCCCTTTAAAGTGAGTATTTTTTCCTTGGAGAGTTATGAAATATCTACAAGTTTTGCCATTAATGTCTGACAAATGCAGGTCCCACTGCTGCTCCTCTTCTAAAAAATGTCTGACAGATACAGGCCCCACTGCTGCTCCCATGCAGTTGACTACAGTAGAGAACTTTGCTGTAGGACCTCTTTACTCACTAAGTAACACATTATCAACTTTAAAGTGAAAATGATCAGAGTGTAAACTTTAATGTTTAATCATTCTTTGTGGATTATTACAATGGGCGTTATTGTAATGATGGAAACTATGTGAAATATGTGATTCACGGGGTTAAATCCTAAGGTAAGATATTTCATTTTAGTACAGCTATTAAACAAAAATAATCAGGCTTAAATAAAAATTACTTGTTTTTCCATTCACATGGTTCATGCGATCCTCAATGGGGTCTTTAAAATGTAATATAATTACTATTAACACAGCATTTACGAGGGATAAATATGCATCCTGAAATGTATAATTAAAATAGCAATTTTAATAGTGGTTGCAATTTATTTTGGCTCCAGAGAAAAAGAATTTCATGTTAAAACTTTCATATCTGTGAATTATACACAAAATAGAACCTATAGCTGAAACAGCTAAAATGGGGGAAGATACCCAATTTTCATAACTCCTATTGACTTTAATGGGAGTTGTGCAATTGGCATAGCCACACATGACTACACCTTTTAACACCTTAACCCCTTAAGGACGCAGGGTTTTTCCATTTTTGCATTTTCACTTTTTCCTCATAACCTTCTAAAAATCATAACGCTTTAAATTTTGCACCTAAAATTCCAAATTATGGCTTAATTTTTGCGCCACCAATTCTACTTTGCAGTGGTATTAGTCATTTTACCAAAATATCCACGGCGAAGCGGAAAAATAGAAGAAAAAATGCAATTTTGTAAATTTTGCGGGCTTCCGTTTCTACGCAGTGCATTTTCTGTAAAAATGACACCTTATCATTTTTCTGTAGGTCCATACAATTAAAATGATACCCTACTTATATAGGATTGACTTTGTATTACTTCTAAAAAAAAATCATAACTACATGCAGAAAAATGTATACGTTTAAAATTGTCATCTTCTGATCTCTATAACTTTTTATTTTTCCAAGTACGGGCCGTTATGAGGGTTCATTTTTTGCGCCATGAACTGAAGTTTTTATCGCTACCATTTTTATATTGATGAGACTTTTGATCGCTTTTTATAAATTTTTTCATGATATAAAAAGTGACCAAAAATACGCTATTTTGGATTTTGGAATTTTTTTGCACGTACACTATTGACCGTGCGGTTTAATTCATGATATATTTTTACAAATTAGACATTTCCACACACAGCGATACCACATATATTTATTTTAATTTTATTTATTTTTTTTAATGGGAAAAGCGGGGTGATTCTTACTTTTATTAGGGAAGGTGTTAAATGATCTTTACTAACTTTTTTTTAACACTTTTTTTTGCAGTGTTATAGCCCCCCCGGTCGCTATTACACTGCACATACCGATCTCCTACACAGATCATTGCTGTGCATTGACACAGCAAAGATGAGTGTAATCGGCGGTCGTTTGCTCAAGCCTGGATTTCAGGCTTGGAGCAATCAATCGCCGATCGGACACGACAGAGGCCCGACTGAGCTGCTGGGAAGCTTTTACTTTCGATAGGTACAAGGATCGGTATGACCCCGCATTTTATACCGGGTGCAGGGCGTACAGGTACGCTCTATGTCCTTAAGAGGTTAAGGACCAATAGAAGTAAACCTGTACACCCCTGAAAGACCAGGCCTGTTTTTTCAAATTGGGGATGTCTGACTTTATTAGAGAATAACTCTGGTAACGTTTTGCCAATCATGCTAATTCTGACATTGTTTTTTTGTCACAAGTTGTCCATCATGTACATAGTAAAAGTACCGTATTTATCGGCATATAACACGCACTTTTTAGGCTAAAATTTTTAGCCTAAAGTCTATGTGCATGTTATACGCCGATACACCCCCAGGAAAGGCAGGGGGAGAGAGGCCGTCGCTGCCCGCTTCTCTCCCCCTGCCTTTCCTGGGGTCTAGAGCCCTGCTGCCGGCCCTTCTCTCCCCCTGGCTATCAGCGCCGCTGCCCGTTCTGTTCCCCTGACTATCGGGGAGATAAGGGGGAGATAAGGGGCAGCGGCACTCATTGCCGGCGCCGCTGCCCCGTTGCCTCCCCCCATCCCCGGTGGCATAATTACCTGTTGCCGGGGTCAGGTCCGCGCTGCTTCAGGCCTCCGGCCTCCACCTGCATCGTTGCTATGCGCTGCGCAGCGTGGCGCATGACGTCAGTGCGCCGCGCCATGCAGCACATAGCAACGACGCTGGGGACGCACACCGGAGGCCTGAAGCAGCGCGGACCCGACTCCGGCAACAGGTAATTATGCCACCGGGGATGGGGGGAGGCAACGGGGCAGCGGCGCCGGCAATGGGTGCCGCTGCCCCTTCTCTCCCCCTGGCTGTCGGAGCCGCTTCTCTCCCCCTGGCTATCGGTGCCGGCATTGGGGCGCCGGCACCGATAGTCAGGGGGACAGAACGGGCAGCGGCGCCGATAGCCAGGGGGAGAGAAGGGCCGGCAGCAGGGCTCTAGACCCCAGGAAAGGCAGGGGGAGATAAGTGGGCAGCGACGGCCTCTCTCCCCCTGCCTTTCCTGGGGGTGTATCGGGGTATGCACGCGCACACACGCACCCTCATTTTACCATGGATATTTGGGTCAAAAACTTTTTTTACCCAAATATCCTTGGTAAAATGAGGGTGCGTATTATAGGCCGGTGCGTGGTATACCCCGATAAATACGGTAAGCAGATATTAGTAGGTTTTTTTTTACAATGCAAAAAATCATGACATTTTTTTTTCGCTATTTTAACTCTAATAGGTTGCATATATTTATACTTTCTGACCAAATAGTTTATGAAACTTATACTTTCAGATGTCTACTTTATTTTGAAAGCATTTCTTTTGCTTTTAATTAACATTTCAAATGAATCAGAAAACTAAAAATTTTACTTTAAATTTAGAAAATTTTGAACATTTGAAAAGTACATCTTTTTTTACTTGCTATGCAAGGTTTGCAGAAATTTGAGGGTGGTAGAACATAGGATCCCCCCACAAATGACCCCATTTTAAAAACTAGACCCCTCAAGGTATTTGCTAGGGGTACAGTGAGTATTTTAACACCATATTTTTTTGGCAGGAATTATTACAAGTCAGTGTTAAAAATTCTAAATTAGCTTTTTTTCACAAATGCATCGTTTGTGGGACACATTTTTTGTACATCACTTCTGATATTGAAAGAAATGGACCCTATATTTTATTGAGCTGTTCAGCCCGTGTTTGGAAATACCCCCACTTAGGCCATATTTGGTTTCTTGGCCGCGTGGTAGGACCCAGAAGGAGAGGAGCGCCATTTGGCTTTCAGGGCATCATTTTAGGCCGAATGGTTTCGGCACTTCATGCCTGCAAAGGGTTTTAGCTGCCAGAACCATACAGAACCCCCACAAGTTACCCTATTTTGGAAACTACACTCCCTAAAGTATTTACCTTTGAATTATTACAAAGTCAGTGGAAAAATGTAATTTTTCTTTTTTTTCCCACAAATGCATCATTTGTGGGACATATTTTTTGTACATAGCATCTGAAAAGTAGAAAATGTGCCCCATATTTTATTATGATGTTTGTCCCATGTTCAATAATACCCCCGCTTAGGCCATATTTGGTTGCACGGCCACATGGTGTTACCCAAAAGGCGAGGAGCACCATTTGGCTTTCAGGATATCATTATACAAATTATAGGCCGCACTTCATCTTGCAAAGCATTCTAGCTGTCAGAACAATACCGCATCCCCAGAAGTGACCCCATTTTCGAAACTAAGCCCCCTAAAGTATTCACCTAGGGCAAAAGTGAGTACATTGAGCCCTTATTGTGTGACTGTCAGTGAAAAAAAATAGCAATTAGCTTTTTTCCCCCACAAATTCTTCATTAGTGGGACATCATTTTGGTACATCGCTTTTGAAATAGAGGAAATGCACCCCATATTTTATCACGCTGTTTGTCCCGGGCTGGGCAGTACCCCTACTTAGGCCATATCTGGTTGCCTGACCGCCTGCTAGGACCAAGAAGGAGAGGAGCCCCCTTTGGCTTTAAGGGCATCATTATATGAATTATAGACCCCACCCCATGCCTGCAAAGGATCGGAGCTGTCAGAATTATACCGCACCCCAACAAGTGTATTGGCTGGACCAGGGACCACTCTGATTGGTCCTTGGTCGTCTATCAGTTACGTGCGGCTGTCTGTGACAGATACATTTCCTGATGGATATAACTGTCATGTTGTGGGGAAAAGCACCCACTCATGGCCAATATATCCATCACTGAGCGTTTAAAAAAAAAAAAGGGGTTATTTTGTTGGAGGGAGGGGGTGGGTGGGTCGGTGATACTTCTGCAGTATAGGTGTCTGTTGTCATGTCAAAAAAGGGATGTCAATGTATAATGTAGCAGACTCATTCAGAAATTAATGGAGCTGCTACAGTATATGTCAGCATCACTTTTTTTGACGTGATGCTGACAGATACCTCTAACATATTGATGAAATGTAGTGTAGGGTCACATAGAGCGCATCTGCAGCATATTTCACACCACAGATGCCCCCAGCAGTCACAAGGGTGAGATCACTGCTGTGGCTGGGTAGCTCAGTGTGTCCGCTCATGACTGCCGGCGGGAAATCCGCCGCTATGAGTGGACACACAAAGCTACCCAGACGCAGCAGGAAGCTCATTATTGTGACTGCTGGCGGGCATGTAATATACTGCGGATGTGCGCCGTGTGATCCTACACATTATGCATTTTTATTTTTCATTAGATTTATTTAATAACATTTTTTTTTACACTTTTTTACTATTTAAAAAAAAATACACTTTTGTTTTACTCTTATTGTTTTTACACTTTTATTTATTTTATATAATTTTTTTTACACTTTTTTTTAATGCTTTGGAATACTTACTATTCCAAAGCATTGCAGTTATATGCTGCCTGCTAGTTTTACACTGGCAGGCAGCATATCAGGACGTGACTCGTGGGTGTACTTGGCAGCACCCACGAGAACCATGGACGTGTATACTCATCCTGGTGCGGGAACATGCAACCTGCCTGAACGTGTATACATGTCAATGGTTAACGTGTTAAAATGTGGCGCTACACTAATTTCCCCATGTTGCATTTCTGCATCTCAGCCTTCGAGTCTCTGTCTCTGCAGTTATAAAGTATTTTTGTAATTAGTATGTACAGTCATGGGCGTAAATGTTGGCACCCCTGAAATTTTTCAAGAAAATTAAGTATTTTTCACAGAAAAGGATTGCAGTTACACATGTTTTGCTATACACATGTTTATTCCCTTTGTGTGTATTGGAACTAAACCAAAAAAGGGAGGAAAAAAGCAATTTGGACATAATGTCACACCAAACTCCAAAAATGGTCTGGACAAAATTATTGGCACCCTTTCAATATTGTGGAAAAAAAGGATTGTTTCAAGCATGTGATGCTCCTATAAACTCATGTTGGGCAAGTAACAGGGGTGGACAATATGAAAATCACCCCTGGAATCAGATAAAAAGGAGAGAAGTTCACTTAGTCTTTGCATTGTGTGTCTGTGTGTGCCACACTAAGCACTAACAACAGAAAGAGGACAAGAGAACTATCTGAGGACTTAAGAACCAAAATTGTGGAAAAATATCAACAATCTCAAGGTTACAAGTCCATCTCCAGAGATCTAGATTTGCCTTTGTCCACAGTACGCAACATTATCAAGAAGTTTGCAACCCATGGCACTGTAGCTAATCTCCAGAAGAGAAGAGAAAAATTTATGAAATGTGTCAACGCAGGATAGTCCGGATGGTGGATAAGCAGCCCCAAACAAGTTCCAAAGATATTCAAGCTGTTCTGCAGGCTCAGGGAGCATCAATGTCAACATGCACTATCCGTTGACATTTAAATTAAATGAAACACTATGACAGGAGACCCAGAAGTACCTCACTGCTGACACAGAGACATAAAAAAGCAAAACTACATTTTGCCTAAATGAACTTGAGTAAGCCAAAATCCTTCTGGGAAAACGTCTTGTGGACAAATGAGACCAAGATAGAGCTTTTTGGTAAAGTACATCATTCTACTGTTTACCAAAAATGGAATGAGGCCTACAGTACCTACAGTGAAATATGGTGGAGGTTCAATGATGTTTTGGTTTGGTTGTTTTGCTGCCTCTGGTACTGGGTGCCTTGAATGTGTGCAAAGCATTAGTGTTGAGCGGCATAGGCCATATTCGAATTCGCGAATATTCGCGAATATATGGACGAATATTCGTCTTATATTCGCGAATATTCGCATATTCGTTATATTCTCGTTTTATTTTCGCATAAGCGAATATTCGCGTATGCGAAAATTAGCATATGTGAATATTAGCACATGCAAGATTAACATGCATGAAACTTCGCATATGCGAAAAGTAGCATCTGCGAATTTTCGCATATGCGAACTTTAGCATATGCGAATTTTAGCACGCCAGTCTCACACTGTAGTATTAGAGCCTTCTTTACACCACACAAGCTGGAAGCAGAGAGGGGTGATCACTGTGATGTGTACTGTGAAGAAAAAAAAAAAAAAAAAAAAAAAAAAACGAATATTCGTAATTACGAATATATAGCGCTATATTCGCGAAATTCGCGAATTCGCGAATATGCGATATTCGCGAATAATATTCGAATTGCGAATATTCGCGAGCAACACTACAAAGCATCATGAAACCTGAGGATTACCAATGGATTTTCAGTCACACTGTACAGCCCAGTGTCAGAAAGCTGGGTTTGTGTCCAAGATCTTAGGTCTTCCAGCAGGACAATGTCCCCAAACATATGTCAAAAAGCACCCAGAAATAAATGGCAACAAGCGCTGGAAAGTTCTGAAGTGGCCAGCAATGAGTCCAGATCTAAATCCCATTGAACACCTGTGGAGAGATCTTAAAATTGCTGTTGGGAAAAGGTGCCCTTGCAATGAGAGACCTGGAACAGATTGCAAAGGAAGAGTGGTCCAACATTCCGGCTGAGAGGTGTAAGAAGCTTATTGATGGTTATGGGAAGTGACTGATTTCATTATTTTTTCCAAAGGGTGTGCAACCAAATATTAAGTTAAGGGTGCCAATAATTTTGTCCAGCCCATTTTTGGAGTTTGGTCTGACATTATGTCCAATTTTCTTTTTTTTCCTCCCTTTTTTTTTTTTTTTTGTTTAGTTCCAATACACACAAAGGGAATAAACATGTGTATAGCAAAACGTGTGTTACTGCAATCCTTTTCTGTGAGAAATACTTAATTTTCTTGAAAAATGTCAGGGGTGCCAACATTTACGTCCATGACTGTAGTGATAATTATATGTATCTTTTGTTATAATATTATTATATTATGTATTGAATTGCTAGCGCAGAAAGAGTTAATTATAAAAGGATATGTGACATCATATAAATACCACCTGACTACTCTTACCTGTGCGCATGACAAAGGGGGTTTTCCCTGAAACATAGCGTGCAGCAGGACGGATTGAGGGTCATATTTCACCTGACCAAGAAAGATCAGACATCTTGAATGTAAGTAGTCATGTTAAAGGCTTTGTGAAGATACGTATCTATATATATATAAAACTCAATGTGTGTGTGTGTATGTTCCAGCATCACGTCCAAACGGCTTAAGATATTAATATAAAGCTTGGCACGCGTTACTTATATGTCGACAACAAACATAGGGTAGTTAATTTAACCCTTACCTACCCCCATTTGCCAGGGTCGGGGTCTTTGTTTAAAGTCCCATTCAAGTCTATGGGAAATATATGTTACTGTATAACTTCCAAACGGCTGGAGATATTTTGAAAATACTTGGTCACATGTTACTTATATGTCCACTTAGTTCATTTAACCCTTAACGACCCCCATTTGTGAGGGTCGGGGTTTTTGTTTAAAGTCCCATGCAAATCAATGGGAAATGTATGTTCCCACATAACTTCCATACGGCTGGAGATATTTCAATACTTGGTACACATATTACGGGTCGGCATAGGAGGTCGGGATAGGAGGTCAAGATAGGAGGACAAGATAGGAGGACGGGATAGTAGGTCGGGATAGGAGGTCGGGATAGGAGGACTGGATAGGAGGACTGGATAGGAGGACTGGATAGGAGGACGGAATAGGAGGTCGAGATAGGAGGTCGAGATAGGAGGACGGGATAGGAGGATGGGATTGGAGGATGGGATAGGAGGACGGGATAGGAGGACGGGATATGAGGTCGAGATAGGAGGTCAAGATAGGAGGACGGGATAGGAGGACGGGATAGGAGGACGGGATAGGAGGTTGGGATAGGAGGTCGAGATAGGAGGATGGGATTGGAGGACGGGATAGGAGGTCGGGATAGGAGGTCACGATAGGAGGTCGGGATATGGGGTTGGGATATGACAACAATATATGAGGACGGGATATGAAGTCAAAAGCTTCCTATGTTGATTTTCCTCCACAACAAGGATTAGGAAGGAAAAACCGGGCACTCAGCTAGTATGAAATAAAACTAAGAATAAATAGAAAGTGAAGATTGTATCTTCCAGAGTTTGTGTAACTCACTTGCCTAAGCCACATTTAGCCCAGGTACACTCTGCATAAGTTGCATCTATGAGGTCTGTGGTATGCCTGTTGCCGCTTTTGTGGCAAAGATTGATTCATTGTGAGCTTTTCAGTGTTCGTAACAGCGTGCATATGAAGTTACATAACTGTATCTAACTTTAACATCCTCATAACAGGAAAGGTCGCTAGAGGTCTCTCATCTAAATATCACTCCAATTATTATCCTGGGGCCCAGAACTACCACCAGGAGGTCCATTTCAGCTGTGACCATATTCCTTATGTCAACTTTTATAATACCTTGAAAATAACCTCCAAGGACCCTTTAACCTCCTGAAGAGGGAAACAGTAACCCCCCCCCCCCCCTCCCCCCTGCCAAGGGGACCAACACATACCCCCAAAAGCAAACACACCCTAAAGATAAAGGGCGAGGGCATGGGACCATGCTTCAACTTTATCTCCCAACCAAATGAGAAGCTCCTCTGCCACCCCCTAATTGCCCTATCCTAGACCACCTAATATTCAGAACATTCATAAAGGATTACACTACACTCTGTGGCTCTCAACAGGAGTTAGATAAATTATGTAACTTGTTCGCTTTGGTTGTTTTCAGCTTCCAGACCACCTCCAGTGGCTGAAAGCAGGTTTGGTAATATCCCTTTACACTGTAAGAGTAGTCTCTTGGTATTAAATAACTAATGGGAAAAGCAAAAACCATTATAGATGTCGGAAGTACAAAGAGACTGTCCACTCTTAAGGTTTGAATGCAGTTAACCTTTTCCCCTATTCACAGAGGTCTATTATGCTGAAATATTTCCAACTCCTTGTCCATCCAATTTTGTCAAGAGAAAGTAATTTACAGCTTCTTCTTTGATAAAAGCAGGGTTAAGGGTCAACTATACAAAGTTTGGCAGTGTGTTTGTTAGCAAAGAAATCGTCATATCTCCAGGAGTGTGACTTTGGATCGTATTGTTTGTTTCCACTTGAAAACCTCTAAACACAATCTGATTATAGCTTTCACAAATGAGTAGTAATATAGTTTTGTGTTACATAGTTTTCTGAAAAGCTGCACAGAAATCAACTTTTTTTTGTGTGGATTTTCTCAAAATCAGACATAGAAGTCCTCAATTATGGATTTCTAATTCATTGTTTGTTTCTTTTTTAAACAGAAACATATTTGGTTCTTAAATCTGCAACAGAAAAAAACATCTGGATTTTGGTGAATATTCTTTACAGAACTGCAGTTGTAGATTTGGGAGCAAAACAAACAATAAATTTAAAATTGAGGACCTATTGTCTGATTCTACTGTAACCACATAAACACATCTCTGCAGCACACGCTTGAACTAACCTATAAACACAGTTCTGCTGCACCTACACACATTAATATTAATACAGAAAAGTCCCTCTCTGCACTTTTATTTCCTAGTTCTAAAGTATGACTGCATTTCCACTGCAGTTTTTGAGGCAAAACCAGAAGTGTGATCAAATGTAATGGGAAATATAAAGGTAGGATCTATACTCCTCCTTTCTCAGAGATCAACTTATGGCTTTGGCTCAAAAACTGCAGTGTCAGTTTTCCAAAAAAACTGCCAACTGGAAACACAGCCTTAGTCATATTTTGGTATTAGACTCCTTTCTAACATGTGACTGATCGCATGCATCATGAAAGGTCTGGCAGTTATTTAGGATCTATCACTTCCATTCAGGTATGTTGTTTCTGGGGGAGCGTCTCTAATATTGTAAAGCTGGTGGTTGGCAGGCACCAGTGTGTACCACATTCCATTGCCTACCTTGGCTGAACAGCATGCATTGCTCCCCCTGTTTACTGCAGGCTTCAGACTGTTCCCTCTGCACTGTCTTACCTAGCGACAGTGTCTGGTGCATCTAGCAAGGGCCGCACGAGGCCTGTCTCTTTAAGGGTTCGTGCGCACCTCTCACTCTATTCCCCGTCCAATACAAGTGCAATGAACAAAGATTAGATCAACCAAACAGGATATAAATATAGAACACTGTTTACACTGGACACAGATAACTAACAAACAGACTAGGTCCAGAACCCAAGACTGGGAAATGGATGAGTAAACATAGACTCCAGGAACAAACAGGAATAAAAACTCAGCCCCCCTGAAAACCTCCAGAAAAAAGGGAATGTCTTGATACTAGATCTCAATCTCCCAGAGTCCACCATGGATCACAGAGATATCTTGTACTAAATCTCAATTTCCCAGAGTCCCATTAAAAGGTCACAGGGATGTGACCAGCGATATAGCAGAACGGAAATACAATCCTAAAAACTGACTAATGAAACAAAGACTAAAATCTACTGAACAAGACTAATTAATCACGGCTTAAAACTCAGATCATATAACAAGATAAATACAAGATAAATGCTAAAGCAGATATAGTAGCATTATAGCACAAACAGTCAAAGAATATTGAACTAAATAACCAGCAACTAGAATGCAGACTGAGCTGTAGTTATATACACACACCCACATTGTAATTGGGTGAAAGGCTTAACTCTTCCATGCCTGGAAAGGAAAGCACAGAAAAACAGATAATGAATGAAAAACAAGGTCTGAACAGGGCATAAAATGGAAAAATGCAAAAACAAAATAAACGGACATTACATCTAGTCTCTACTAACTCAGCTAGCCTCAGCTAGCCCCACCTGTCTGTATCTTAGCTTTGCACCAGGGTCTTCTGGGCTGCTTGGCCAGCTGCCACTTAGCCAGGTCTCTTGTTGCAACAACCTGGTATTGCACTGCGCTAAGACCAGCTTCCGCAACTGGAGCGGGATGAAGGGTGAAAACCAGGGAGATACTTAGACACCGCTCTCAAGTTTGGCCCAAAGCCAAAGTGGTAAGTGGCACAGCGGGTCCACACCCATTGGTCATTACAGATATAAGGAATCTGCGATGTGCACATGATATTCAGCTTCCTCACCTGCTCAGCACCAATCACACAGATCAGTGCACATTAGGAGGAGGAGCTATGCATGGATGCACAGCTCTCACAATGATCGAACAATAAGGAAGCAGTGAGGGTGGTTTGACACTGTAGGGTAACTCTGACTGCAGACTTTGAAAGAGTCTAAGAAATGTGTAAGAAATGATATTTAGCACACCAAATGACACACCCTGCTTTGCTTCATTAAAAAGCTATGGCTGGCCTTCTTGGAAAGATAAATTGGGTGGGGGTGGGGAGGGGTGGAGACCATATTGAGATAAAGTATGTATATACATATAAATTAAGAGAGAATTAGATTATTGGTACAAAGAATATGTTACATAATCAATCAATGCTTCATATTACAGTGTGTTCCTTTGAATATCTATACTTGCAGTTTTTCAGAATTTATAAGTACAGAAATGAGTGTTGTGGAAATGACATACGAGCCCATAAAACTATCAAGCTCATGATATGTAGCTAGAGGTATGCAGCTTCAAGGAAATATTTTTTTCTGAAATTCCCTAAACATTATAATGTGCAATTTTAGTTTAATACATATTACTTTCCTCTGAAAAGAAAAATCAACCCCCACACTTCTCACCAGAAGCTTGATTCTTTACTGCAGGAATGTCACATTGCAGCCATGTGCTAAAAAAAAAAATTAATCAAATTCAAGCTTCCCCTTATCAATCTGCACTTAACGCTATTTTTTTTTGCTACTTTTTAAAAAAAGGATAAAATAACAAGTACAGACTCTTTGCTATGACCCTTGAAATTGGGCCTCCCATTTTTCTTGAGAATTTTTTTTCTACATTTTGATTATAGTCACTTGTGGTAAAGTCACATGATTGGACAGGATTTGGAAAGACACAGGGGAGGGGGGGATTTATCAATTCAAAACCTGTCCAGAGGAAAAGTTGCTGAGTTGCCCATAGCAACCAATCGGATTGCTTCTCATTTTTGAAAAGGCCTCTTAAAAATGCGCTTTGGTTGCTATGGGCAACTCAGCAACTTTTCCTCTAGATGGGTTTTGATAAATCTCCCCCACAGCCGTGTCTATATAAGGTCTCACAGCTGACAATGCATATCAAGGCAATATCCAAGCTATGTGGGGGAGAGAACTGCCTGTAGAGCTCAAAGACAGGATTATGTAGAGGCACAGATCTGGAGAAGGGTACAAAGAATTTATTCTGCACTGAAATTTCCAAATGTAAAGTAATTCCAAATTAGTACAATGACCTCTATAATTTTTTAATGGAAAATGTTTGGAACAACCAGGAGGGGACCAAGAACTCAAGGATTTGTAGGAAACAAGATTTTCTGGTCTGAGGAAAACCAGAATTGAACTTTCTGGCCTCATTTTCAAGTTTAATATCTGGAGGAAAACATGCACTGCTCAATGCCTGCAATACCATATATATACAGTGAAGCATGGTGGTGGCAGCATCATGCTGTGGGGGTATTTTTCATTGGCTGGGACTTGAGCCGGACTTGAACCCAGTCAAACATCTATGGAGAGACCTAAAAATGGCTGTCCTCCGACGGTCTCCACCCAACCTGATAGTGGTTGAGAAGATCTGCAGGGAAGAATGGCAGAAAATATCCAAATCCAAGTGTGTTAACCTTGTAGCACCATACCCAAGAGGACTGGAGGCTGTAATCGCTGCTTTAACTGAGAACTAACTAAAATCTCTGAATGCTTCTGTCACTGCAATATTTAGGTTTTTCCTTTTTAATAAATTAGCATAAAGTTAAAAATTCTGTTTTCACATTCTCATGATAGGATATTGAGTACAGACTGATAAGGGGAAAACATAACTTTTGTTGATATTAGCACAAGGCCGCAACATAACAAAATATTAAAAAGGGAAAGGGTCTGAAGACCTTCCGAATGCACTGTATACAATTGCCAGCAAGAGTTCAGTCCGGCACATATCAGAATAAAGCTAGAAGTGAACACTTTAAAGTTTACAAAGACTGAATGATCATAGTTGGGAATGTATCTTCAATGATGCACGCAGAGGTAAATAAAACATTCAATAGAATGAACAAATCCTTAGAAGCTTTACAGCACTTGTACTTGATCTTTCATGAACTTATAGCTCATATTCTCTGGATTACAGAATGCTGATTTCAAATGTTCTTTTTAAAGGAAGGGAGTTACTGTGTGAATTGCTGTACTGCACTTTTGTTCTGTTCTATGTATCTGTTTGTATGTCTCCAGTATGCTCATGTGTGTGGGTGTGTATCCTTTATCCCCCTATTGTGATTTGGGTGACCTCTGTCCCATGGCTGTTTAATTCTAAATTCAAGTCTGTCTGGATTTTGTGAAGAAGCACTCACTATATATTGCTCCTGTTTTGTCAGGCAGTGTGACAGAATTTGGCGCATTGCAACTCAATTTGTGTCTGCAGCAGAATTTGTGGTGCAGTGCGACAAAATAAACCTACAAACACTTCAAATTCGAAATAGGTGTGTGGTCTGCTGGAAAGAGGGCATGGTTGGCTGGGAAAGGGGGGGTGGTTTCATAACCCGACATATATACTATTGAATTAACAGAAATGGCTGGAAATTTCCACCTAGAAATAGCTGGTTAGAAAAATTTGAATACCCATAGTTAACCCCTTCCCGACCTATGACATACCTGTACGTCATGGGTGGCAAGGTGTTCCCGACCCATGACATACAGGTACGTCATGAACATTTTTGCCGCTACTCGCGGCATCCCGCAGCGCCCGGTAAGATGGTGGCTATCACTGATAGCCAGCCATCTTACCATGCGACCACGGGGGGTTTCATCCCCCACCCCCAGCGATCGCTGCTATCAGCTAGTCAAATCTGACTAGCTGATAGCAGCGTTTCGCTATCAGAATACTTAGCAGTGCGGTGTGTGAGTCGGGATCACGGGGATCAGGACACACACCGCTCTGCTAAGTGTCCCTTACCCGTCCCCCGGCATCACTTACCCAGCCATGCGGTGTCCCGAGCGGTCCCGGCACGAGCGATGTCCTCCATGCGGTCCCGGCGGTGGTGCGTCCCGGAGGTGAGTTTCCGGCAGCAGTGCGGCATCTTCATTGGCAGCATTTGCACAGTCCACTGTTTCAAATATCTGTCAAACACCAGTGGGGTGTAAATGCTCACTGCACCCCTTATTAAATTCCATGAGGGGTATAGTTTCCAAAATGGGGTCACATGTGGGGGGGTCCACTGTTCTGGCACCATAGGGGCTTCCTAAATGGGACATGCCCCCCAAAAACCCTTTCAGAAAAACTCACTCTCCAAAATCCCATTGTCGCTCCTTCCCTTCTGAGCCCTCTACTGCGCCCGCCGAACACTTTACATACGCATATGAGGTATTTCCTTACTCGAGAGAAATTGGGTTACAAATTTTAGGGTGATTTCTCTCCTTTTACCCCTTGTAAAAATTCAAAAATTGGGTCTACAAGAAAATGCGAGTGTAAAAAATGAAGATTTAGAATTTTCTCCTTCACTTTGCTGCTATTCCTGTGAAACACCTAAAGGGTTAAAACACTTACTGAATGTCATTTTGAATACTTTGGGGGGTGCAATTTTTATAATGGGGTCATTTATGGGGTATTTCTAATATGAAGACCCTTAAAATCCACTTCCAACCTGAACTGGGCCCTGAAAAACTACGATTTTGAAAATCTTGAGAAAAATTGGAAAATTGCTGCTGAACTTTGAAGCCCTCTGGTGTCTTCCAAAAGTAAAAACTTGTCAATTTTTTTTATGCAAGCACAAAGTAGACATATTGTATATGTGAATCAATATGTAATTTATTTGGAATATCCATTTTCCTTTCAAGCAGAGACTTTCAAAGTTAGAAAAATGATAAATTTTCAAAATTTTCATGAAATTTTTAGATTTTTTACCAAGAAAGGATGCAAATATCAGTGAAATTTTTACCAATAACATAAAGTAGAATATGTCACGAAAAAACTATCTCGGAATCAGAATGATAAGTAAAAGCATTCCAGAGTTATTAATGTTTAAAGTGACAGTGGTCAGATTTTCAAAAAATGCCCAGGTCCTGAAGGTGAAAATGGGCTGGGTCATGAAGGGGTTAAAGGGGTACTCCTGTGGAAAACTTTTTTTTTATAAATCAACTTGTGCCAGAAAGTTAAACAGATTTGTAAATAACTTCTATTAAAAAACCTTAACCTTCCAGTACTTATTAGCTGCTGAATACTACAGAGGAAATGTTTTTCTTTTTGGAACACAGAGCTCTCTGCTGACATCCCAAGCACAATGCTCTCTGCTGACATCTCTGTACATTTTAGGAACTGTTAAGAGTAGGAGAAGATCCCCATAGAAAACATATGCTGATCTGGACAGTTCCTAAAATGGACAGCAGATGTCAGCAGAGAGCACTGTGGTTGTGATGTCAGCAGAGAGCTCTGTGTTCCAAAAAGAAAAGAATTTCCTCTGTAGTATTCAGCAGCTGATAAGTACTGAAAGGATTAAGATTTTTTAATAGAAGTAATTTACAAATCTGTTTTACTTTCTTGCACCAATTGATTTAAAAAAAAAGAAACGTTTTTCACCGGAGTACCCCTTTAACCCCTTGGGGACGGAGCCCATTATGACCTCAAGGACGGGAGCATTTTTTGCAAATCTGACCACTGTCACTTTAAGCATTAATAACTCTGGAATGCTTTTACTTATAAATTTGATTCCGAGATTGTTTTTTCGTGACATATTCTACTTTATGTTAGTGGTAAATTTTCGGCGATACTTGCATCCTTTCTAGGTGAAAAATGCAAAAATTTCATGAAAAATTTGAAAATGTTTCATTTTTCTAACTTTGAAGCTCTCTACTTATAAGGAATATGGATATTCCAAATAAATTATGTATTGATTCACATATACAATATATCTACTTTATGTTTGCATCATAAAATTGACAAGTTTTTACTTTTGGAAGACATCAGGGGGCTGCAAAGTTCAGCAGCAATTTTCCAATTTTTCGCAAAATTTTCAAAATCGGAATTTTTCAGGGACCAGTTCAGGTTTGAAGTGGATTTGAAGGGTCTTCTGGTTAGAAATACCCGATAAATGACCCCATTATAAAAACTGCACCCCTCAAAGTATTCAAAATGACAATCAGTAAGTGTGTTAACCCTTTAGGTGTTTCACAGGAATAGCAGCAAAGTGAAGGAGAAAATTCAAAATCTTCATTTTTTACACTGGCATGTTCTTGTAGACCCAGTTTTTGAATTTTTACAAGGGGTAAAGGGAAAAAAATTCTCTCAAAATTTGTAACCCAATTTCTCTCGAGTAAGAAAATACCTCATATGTGTATGTCAAGTGTTCGGCGGGTGCACTAGAGGGCTCAGAAGCGAAGGAGCAACAATGGGATTTAGGAGAGTGAGTTTTTCTGAAATGGTTTTTGGGGGGCATGTCCCATTTAGGAAGCCCCTATGGTGCCAGGACAGCAAAAAAAACACATCGCACACTATTATGGAAACGACACCCCTCAAGGAACGTAACAAGGGGTACGGTGAGCCTTTACACCCCACAGGTGTTTGACAACTTTTTGTTAAAGTCGGATGTGTAAATGAAAAAAAAATATTTTTCCACTAAAATGCTGGTTTTTCCCCAAATGTTACTTTTTTACAAAGGGTAATAGGAGAAAATGCCCCCCAAAATTTGTAACCCCATTTCTTCTGAGTATGGAAATACCCCATATGTGGACGTCAAGTCCACTGCGAGCGAACTACAATGCTCAGAAGAGATGGAGCACCATCGAGCTTTTAGAGAGATAATTTGTTTGGAATGGAAGTCGGGGGCCATGTGCATTTACAAAGCCCCCCGTGGTGCCAGAACAGTGGACCCCCCCCCCCACATGTGACCCCATTTTGGAAACTACACCCCTTACGGAATGTAATAAGGGGTGCAGTGAGCATTTACACCCCACTGGCGTTTGACAGATCTTTGGAACAGTGGGCTGTGCAAACAAAAAAATTAAATTTTTCATTTTCACAGACCACTGTTCCAAAAATCTGTCAGACCCCTGTGGGGCGTAAATGCTCACTGTACCCCTTATTACATTCCATGAGGGGTTTAGTTTCCAAAATGGGGTCACATGTGGGTATTTATTATTTTGCATTTATGTCAGAACCGCTGTAAAATCAGCCACCCCTGTGCAAATCACCAATTTCGGCCTCAAATGTACATGGTGCGCTCTCACTCCTGAGCCTTGTTGTGCGCCCGCAGAGCATTTTACGCCCACATATGGGGTATTTCCGTACTCAGCAGAAATTGCATTACAAATTTTGGGGGTCTTTTTTTCCTTTTACCTCTTATGAAAATAAAAAGTAAAGGGCAACACCAGCATGTTAGTGTAAACATTTTTTTTTTTTTTTACACTAACAGGCTGGTGTAGACCCCAACTTTTCCTTTTCATAAGGGGTAAAAGGAGAAAAAGCCCCCCAAAATTTGTAGTGCAATTTCTCCCGAGTACGGAAATACCCCATATGTGGCTCTAAACTGTTTCCTTGAAATACGACAGGGCTCCAAAGTGAGAGAGCACATGCGCATTTGAGGACTAAATTAGGGATTGCACAGGGGTGGACATAGGGGTATTCTACGCCAGTGATTCCCAAACAGGGTGCCTCCAGCTGTTGCTAAACTCCCAGCATGCCTGGACAATCAGTGGCTGTCCGGAAATGCTGGGAGTTGTTGTTTTGCAACAGCTGGAGGCTCCGTTTTGGAAACACTGCTGTACAATACGTTTTTTTTTTTTTATTGAGGGGGACAGTGTAAGGGGGTGTATATGTAGTGTTTTACTCTTTATTAGGTGGTAGTGTAGTGTAGTGTTTTTAGGGTACATTCACACTGGCGGGTTACGGTGAGTTTCCCGCTAGGAATTTGCCGCAGCTCATACTTGAAGCAGGAAACTTGCTGTAAACCCGCCCGTGTGAATGTACCCTGTACGTTCACATGGGCGGGGGGGGCAAACCTCCAGCTGTTTCAAAACTACAACTCCCAGCATGCACGGTCTGTCAGTACATGCTGGGAGTTGTAGCTTTGCAACAGCTGGAGGCACACTGGTTGGAAAACCTTCAGTTAGGTTCTGTTACCTAACTCAGTATTTTCCAACCAGTGAGCCTCCAGCTGTTGCAAAACTACAACTCCCAGCATGCACGGTCTGTCAGTACATGGTGGGAGTTGTAGTTTTGAAACAGCTGGAGGCACACTGGTTGGAAAATACTGAGTTGGGTTCTGTTACCTAACTCAGTATTTTCCAACCAGTGTGCCTCCAGCTGTTGCAAAACTACAATTCCCAGCATGTCTGATCACAGAAGGGCATGCTGGGAGATGTAGTTATGCAACAGCTGGAGGTACGCAACTACAACTCCCAGCATGCCGAGACAGCTGTTTGCTGTGTGGGCATGCTGGAATTTGTAGTTTTGCAAAATCTGGAGTGCTACAATTTAGAGACCACTGAACAGTGATCTCCAAACTGTGGACCTCCAGATGTTGCAAAACTACAACTCCCAGCATGCCCAGACAGCAAACAGCTGTGTGGGCATGCTGGGAGTTGTAGTTTTGCAAGATCTAGAGGGCAGTATAGAGATCACTGTGCAGTGGTCTCTAAACTGCAGACCTCCAGCTGTTGCAAAACTACAAATTCCAGCATGCCCACACAGCAAACAGCTGTCTGGGCATGCTGGGAGTTGTAGTTTTGCAACATCTGGAGGGCTACAGTCTAGAGACCACTATAGTGGTCTCAGACTGTAGCCCTCTAGATGTTGCTATGCAACTACTCACCGCCTTCCGTCGCATCCGGGAGCCGTCCTCTTCTGCCGCACGCCGCCGCAGATCTCCGTCGCCGCCGCCGATCCCCGTCGCTCCGCTGCCTCCGGAGGGGTAAGTGGACTCCGGCGCCGCTCCTCTTCGTTTTCCCCGTTCTGCCCCGCCTATTGTGGGAGGGCAGGACGGGGAAAACGAAAGTAAACCCCTCCGCCCCAGATCTGCTATTGGTGGTCGCGTCTAGACCACCAATAGCAGAGATAGGAGGGGTGGCACCCATGCCACCTCACTCCTATCGCTTTAGGGGGATCGTGGGTGTCTTAGACACCCGCGATCCCCCTTCTATTCCGGGTCATCGGGTCACCATAGACCCGTAATGACCCGGAATCGGCGCAAATCGCAAGTGTGAATTCACTTGCGATTTGCGCCGATCGCCGACATGGGGGGGTCTAATGACCCCCCTGGGCATTTGCACGGGGTGCCTGCTGATAGATATCAGCAGTCACCCCGGCCTGGTCCCCGCCCGGCGCGCGGCGGGGGCCGAAATTCCCACGGGCGGATGGATACGCCCTTCGTCCTTAAGTACCAGGACGCAAGGGCGTATGCATACGCCCTTCGTCCCCAACAGGTTAATAAAGTTGAATCCTGCAAGTTGGAAACAACAGTTTACACTAGTAAAAACCCAACACTCTTAGTAAATGAGGGCCATTATCTGCTTGGAAGAGACCCATATGTGATAGCCTGGGGGATGTAGGGTATGGGGAGTGTAGCTGTGCAGTAATTAAAGGGTGCTTGTTAACCCTTGCTATTCGTGACACCAGGGTGATGGCTCCTCAATAACGCTTGTCCTACCACCACCCTTCCCAAGAGCGATAGGGAGGTAGAGAAGAATAGATTGTCCACAACTGGAGAGTTTTCGGAAACAGTATTAACTTTTACTGAAGGTTTTCTGCAAGCTTCAATAACATAACAGTCTCTAAGCATAACAACGGCTTTCCTTGGAGATTGACAAAGGTTGGGACTTTAGCATTTAGAGTCTTTTAGTACTGTGCGTTGTTCCACTGGATTTAGGGAATTTAGTTGCGGTCCAGTAGTCCCGCTAGCATTAGCAGGGATTTTGATTTGAACTCACGGTTTTGATTCAGCTGAGGCCGGCAGGTTTTTGAGGCCTAGCGTGTCTTTGAAAGTTGCACTGAACCATCCTGTTAGTCCGGCATCCACAAGAGCAGCAACCCAAGAGAGCGATAATTGGACGCAGCTCCCTTATATGGGCAGGGGCTGGACTAATGCTAATTGGTCCATACTGATGTCAATCACCATTACAAAGATTTGTGGGTAACACATGACCCAAGGACCTCCAAAAGGTCCTCCAACATACCATAGAGGTTATTAGCATGGTCACATGACCGAAGGTCCTGCGACGCTGAACAAGGTAAGTACTATACATTACTATAAAATATATATCATTATTAAATATATACATATATTATCATTAGAGATAGACTTGAGGAGAGGCGACTAGGGGCTGTCCCACCGGAGGAACCCTACCTGAACGTAGTTACTCTGACTTTGGGGACCTCTACACCAGGTACTCTATGCAATACAGTACCGGGACACCACATGGTCATTTGTTTTTTTACCTTCAATGTGTGTGTTGAGATTTAAAATAAATGTACCTTTATAATACAGTTTACTTTGATGTTTGCATTGTTTCATGTTATTACTTATGGCTGCCCTGAATGTCGCCTTCCATCGCAGTCGCTGCATCCCCGTGGTGTCCCCGACTCTCCGGCAAGGCCTCTGCTTCCCCGCCATCCTCGCTCTCTGTCGCCGCCATCATGTCGCTACGCACACCGCTCCTATTGGATGATGGGACGGCGTGCGCAACGACGTGATGACAACGATGGAGAGCACCGACGGTGCAGGGGATCCCGAAGAGGACGCGTCGGAGCCCCGAGGACAGGTAAGTGATCGTCAGCGGACCACACAGGGCACCGTAAACGGCTATCCGGTGGCAGCTGAAGCAGTCTGCGCTGCCGGATAGCCGTTTATGCGATGGCCCCAACATACAAAAGCATCGAATGTTGAGAGGCCATTGCATGTTGAAATGATCGTATGTCGGGGCCATCATATGTTGGGGGGTCACTGTATTGGATTAGGTGCAGAATTTCTTTTGTGTTTGTTTTTTTTTTTTTTTTTGCCACATATGATGGTCTGTTTAATTTAAACCAAATACACTTTTAAGAGTCAGATTAAATAAGCACTTTTAATACCTTTTTAACTGCAGTATTAGTATGTAAACTTAACCTAAGTGATATCAGATATTTTTATGATATGATAAGCTGTACAAATCTTCATTCTTGGTATAGGTTCACTAGTAAGCTGTTACTTATAAATAGTGCAGTAGTAACAAGTAACAGCTCGGTGACTGCACTGATATTTTTTCTTCATTGACCAAGCCAACTGATGGCCTGAACCATAGCCAGAAGGTCATTCAATATTCATGATTTCGTTGTTTTTCTGTAATACTGAGGACAGTGATTAGGGTCACATAAATGTAAAAAAAAAATGGTTTTTTGGGCTCTGGTTGAGGTCACAGCTAGAGATGAGCGAACTTATAGTAAATTCGATTCGTCACGAACTTCTCGGCTCGGCAGTTGATGGCTTATCCTGCATGAATTAGTTCAGCTTTCAGGTGCTCCCGTTGGCTGGAAAAGGTGGATACAGTCCTAGGAGACGCTTTCCTAGGACTGTATCCACCTTTTCCAGCCCACTGGAGCACCTGAAAGCTGAACTCATTTATGCAGGATAAGTCATCAACTACCGAGCCGAGAAGTTCGTGACAAATCGAATTTACTGTAAGTTCGCTCATCTCTAGTCACAGCCTTGCCTACACTGCCTGTGCACTGGATTTTTATTATAAGCCATGCAATATTTTATTATTACTGTAAAGGACAACATTGTTGTCTGTCTTATTTGTTTAAGTAATAAACCAATCAGTATATTTGTTTTTTAGACAGATGCGAGCTATGGACTGAACATTTCAATTAATAGCAGATAGGAATACTTTTATAAATAGGACTTAAGTGTAGCTATATTTACTTTATTATTACGGTATATTTGTTAATATAGAAGTTTTCCTATCTCATAAAGTGATGGTATATTGCGGAACTCACACTCCAAGAAATTGATACAACTTTACCATTCAATTTAGGAAAAACACACCACTTTACAATATGAGCTTTTGTGGTGCGCTGTGGATTACAGTTTCACATGTTTACATATAGGTAAAGGGGTTATCCATTTTAGATGAGAAAATCTGAGCTGATTAAAAAATAAGTAAAAAAATAAAAAACAGCAACAAGCCTGTCCTCAGGTTGTGTGTGGCATTGCAGCTTTGTTCCATTGAAGTGAATGGAGCCAAGTTGTAATACCACATATAACCTGAGGACAGATGTGGTGCTGTTGCTGTTCTTTTGAAAGAAAAAAATATATATAGCTCTGTTTTTCTATTAACCGCTTAGAGACTCAGCCTATTTTCACCTTAAGGACTCAGCAAATTTTAGTTTTTTACATTTCCGCTTTTTCCTCCTTCCTTTCTAAAAATCATAGGGGGAGATTTATCAAAATCTGTCCAGAGGAAAAGTTGTCTAGTTGCCCATAGCAACCAATCAGATTGCTTCTTTCATTTTGCAGAGGCCTTGTTATAAATGAAACAAGCGATCTGATTGGTTGCTATGGGCAACTTTTCCTCTGGACAGGTTTTGATAAATCTCCCCCATAACGCTTTAAATTTTGCACCTACAGACACATATAAAGGCTTGTTTTTTTTTACTTTGCAATGGCATCACTTATTTTTATAATACTACATGCAGCAAAACCAATAGAAAATTATTTGTGGGGTGAAATAAAAAAAAACACCATTTTGTCATTTTTGGGGGCTCCCGTTTCTATGCAGTGCAATATTTGGTATAAATGAAACCTTATCTTTATTCTGTTGGTCCATACGGTTACAAGGATACCCAATTTATGTAGGTTTTATTTTATTTTAATAGTTGAAAAAATTATAAACTACATACACCAAAATCAGTATGTTTAAAATTGGCATCTTATGACCCCTATAACTTTTTTATTTTTCCATGTACGGGGTGGTATGAGAGCTAATTTTTTGCGCCGTAATCTGTTTGTTTTGATGGGATTTTTTGATCACTTTTTATTAATATTTTTATGGTATATGAAGTGACCAAAAATGCACAATTTTGGACTTTGGTATTTTTTTACGAGTACGCCATCGACTGTGTGGTTTAGCTAACCTAATATTTTAATAGTTTGGACATTTACGCACGCGGCGGTACCACATATGATTATTTTTATTCTTTATTACATTATTTTATTTAAAAAATGGGAAAAGGGGGGTGATTGAAACTTTTATTACATTTTTTTTACACTTTTTTTTGTAGCCCCCCTAGGGGGCTACAACATGCAATCTTCTGATTGCATACACTGATCAGTGCTCTGCCATTGCAAAGCACTGACCAGTGTAACCGGCGCTCTGCTGCTCCTGCCTACTGTGCAGACATGGAGCAATAGATTGCCGATCGGACAACGAAGAGGCAGGTGAGGACCCTCCTGTCATCCAGTAAGCTGATCGGGACATCACGCCAGAAAGTTAAACAGATTTGTAAATGACTTCTATTTAAAAATCTTAATACTTCCAGTACTTATCAGCTTCTGTATGCTCCAGAGGAAGTTGTAAAATTATTTTCTGTCTGACCACAATGCTCTCTGCTGACACCTCTATCCATGTCAGGAACTGTCCAGAGCAGGAGAAAATCCCCATAGCAAACCTTTCCTACTCTGGACAGTTCCTGACACGGACAGAGGTGTCAGCAGAGAGCACTTCCTGTGAAACACAGCAGCCAAGAGCAGTTGGGTTGTCCAGAGAGTGAAGCAGGTTTTCCAACAGCCTTTTCCCCCAGGAGGGTGGCAGACTCTTGGGAAGAGCCTCCTGCTATGGACCCACAGCCTTCCACCTCCTGTACTAGGCCGGTGGGGGGTTGGAAGTGAGAGAGCTGCGGCCGACTCCCAGGACGGGATCAGAATATCCAGCAGGCTCCGCAGTAATGTGGAGCCCACTCCCCCGTCCATCCCTGGAAACCGCAAGGCATACTGTAGGAAGATTACTGTTGTGTCTTCAGGGACTGTGTCTAATGTTATGGAACGCCAGCAATGGGGGGTGAAGGGACCCAGGGAGTTGCTTGCCATGTTTGGATCCCGCATGCAGGCAAAGCTGGTGGAATATGAACAGCTGGGAAAGAAGCTGAAAGTGTTAAGGGAGGATCTGAAGTTTGCCCGCTACCAAACAGATAATTCTGCCAAGGCTATGAGGGCTAAGTTTGCTGCCAGGGTGTGTGAATTGAAGGCAGGAGCAGGAGGTGGTGAGAGCCCGAATGCAGATCATAGAGGGAGCGGGCATGTTTAAAGAAAAATTTTATGTAAAATCATGCGGACCCCTGTAAAGGAGGAAGAGGATAGCCAGGGGGAGGAAGAACGCCTGTGTGATACAGAGGAGAAGATGGTGGAAGGTGGTGAGGGAGATGGCGGCAGTGAGGGGGATGAGAGTGAGGGGGATGTGTGTGATACCCCGTGTACCCCTAAGACCTCTGTCACCCCAAGTGCAGAATATATTAACCCTGCCCAAGTTGCCTTACCAACCACCTCAGAGGAAAGCGACAGTAGTGATGGCGGTGACAGCGGCCCAGTCGGTGGGGGGCTCCTGCGGGCCATAGTGATGCAGGAGTCACCCACCCGTCTGGAGAATTTCAGCTTTGGCCAGGACCTGGGCCCTGAGGAGAGCCAGAAGAAGAAAAAGAACAGGAAGAAGAAAAAGGCTGAGGAGCAGATAAAGTTTGTTTTCTCCCCTATCCAGCAGTCTGGGCCACCTGAAAAGTTGGTTCAGACTGCTGGGCCCCCCACCCTGCCAGATCCCGTTTCTGCTGTGGAACGGGACCAGCACGGGGGGTACAGTGCTGCATCCTACATGGCCGCAGGTGCTACAGTCACGCGTCCTGCTGGTAGGGAAGAGCAGGATGGGTTAATGGTGGGTGTCTCTGGCGTTATTATCAGCTCTGCGGAGCACTCCCCTGAGAGGGGGGGGAGTGTCCGGGCACCGGGACCCGCTGCTGAGCCCATGTAGTCAGGCGCAGTGTGTGTAGGGATTTCCCCTGTGAGGGAGGGGGGTCCCTGCAAGTCAGTGGCAGGTGGAGGGGCAGAGGTGCGCTTGGAGGGGCAGCCTCGGCCTTGGGATGTGACGTCTGAGGTGACATGCCGTATGGAGGAGGAATCAGCATCGCCGACAGAGATCCAGCTAAAGCACGTCCTGGCTAGCCCAGAGGTAGTGGGTGAAGCAGCGGCTGATCCCAAAAACACTGCTAATAAAACCAAAATCAATGTCATTACAAGGTGTGTGAATGATGGGAGTAGTAGTGCTGTGGATGAGAGGGGTGTATGTGGGAGTGATGGTGGAGTGAATGGGAGGAGTGGTAATGGAGTGAATGGGAGGAGTGGTAGTGGTGCAGATGGGAGGAGTGGTAGTGGAGTGAATGGGCGGGGTGGCAGTGGTGTAGATGGGAGGAGTGGTAGTGGAGTGAGTGGGAGTGGTGGTGGTGGATTGAATGGGAGGAGTGGTGGTGGTGTGAATGGGAGTAGTAGTAGTGGTGTAGATAATAGTGACATTTGTGGCAGTGCAGATGGTTTAGGGGGGCCGTAGGGACAGAGTCTGGTCCGGCTGCCCCCTCGGTCACCAGGAGTTATGCCAGCGTGGCGGCTGGGGGTTCAGTGGGATCTTTACCTCCTGGATCTGGTGACGGTCAGTTGCAACGGCGCCTCCTGGAGGCACTAAGGAGATGAGATAGAACGCTCCAGGTAGAGGGAAAGGAGATGGACCTATCTTTCTGGGTGGAGAGACATGGTCTGGGAGCATTCCGACAGAGAAATGGGAAGACCGTATGGTCCCTCCAGACACCCGGGCAGGAGGTAGGTCGCAGGAATGTGGCCTGTCTCGTCGGGAAAGGCGAAGATGCGTGCCCCCAAAGGGGCAAGGTGGTGGAGCTTCTCTTCCAGATGGGTTTCATGGCTAGGGACATCTTTGCCCTGATCCACCCTTTCGGCTCCTCTGAGTTTGACGTCAGCTTTGTTAGGCCAGAGGGACTTGATCTCTTCTGGTCTAATTATGAGCTGGTGAAAAACGAGCCCGGATGGTGAGATTTCGCTGTAAAAGCGGTATCTTGCCAGAGTATGGTAAAGAAAGTGACTGTTTTGACCCGTAACGAGTCACTTTCTTGTTATGACATTATGACCTGGCTGGGCAGGTACGGGGAGGTGACGGACATCCCCCGAAAGAACTTTGATGAGCACAATATATGGTCTGGGGCCTGGACGTTTTCCGTCCGTCTCAGGCGTTCCGGGAACACGGTCACCCACATTCCTTCGGCTGCCTTCCTGGGACGCGACAGGATTCAGATCTTCTACCAGGGGCAGCCGAAGCTGTGTCACAGGTGTGGTGACCCAAACCACTTTAGTGCCAACTGCCCTCAGCAGATATGCGCCCTCTGCTGTGGGGTGGGTCACCTGGCGGCCGCCTGTGGGCAGATTCGGTGTCACTTGTGTGGTGACTTAGGTCACCCATTCAGCCGGTGTCCACGCTCGTTATTTAACGCTGGGACCACGCCGTCTGGGGAAAGCCTAACAGTTGCTCCGGCAGGGGAGGGGACCAGTGGAGTAGAGGGGGCACCAAAGCCAGTGAAGGAAAAACATAAGACCCCCTCTATGCGGAGACGAGAGGAGAAGCGCAGGTTGGAGAGGGCCCTTGAGAATGCCCAGGTGCCAGGGGTAGCTCGGGGTCCCACTCCAGACACTGGCTCAGAAGGAGGTCAGAATAACTCTGAGGCTTTGGGTGGGGCCAAACTGGATGAGGAGATAGGGAGACTGCATAGGGAAGAAGGTCAAGATGCTCCTTCCTCCAGTCATACCTCTGAATCCAAAACCGTGGATGAGGAGGAGGAGGGGCAGACAGTAAATGATGGCCAGAAAAAGAAGAGGAGGAAGAAGGGTAAGAGTAAGGCGGCGCCGTCCTCCTCTTCAGTTGTAGCCTCAGATCATAGAAGGAACAATTCAGTCTCTGACCCTCTGATCGTCCTTTCGAATTGATATGAGGCCCTCGGGGATACTATATCCCCTCCTTCTCTCGAGGGTCAGGAGGCGGTGTGGCCTCCAGGAGGTGCCGAGACTCCTTCCTCTGGGGCAGTTTACTCAGGGGGAGAGGTAACACCAGGTGCTGGAGGTAAAGATCCTTGGATGGATATGTCCCAGAGTTTAAAAAGAAGTAAAGGTCTTCCTCTGATTCAGATGGGGGTGGAGGGAAGGAGAGGAAGAAGGTTTAAGGGGTGAGGCCATCTAACTCAATCACCCAGGATGGCGGCACTCACCCCACTGACGCTGGCATCTATTAACTTTGCCAGCATAAAGTCATATACGGCTAGATTTGCAGCCGTGTTGAAGCCGACATTTTCTTTTTACAAAAGACCAGCTTGTCAGATCTTGCCTCTCTGGTAAAAGCCAGAAGAGAGTGGAGGCGCAGTCCCTCCCACTGGTCTCTTGTGGCTAAGCAGTATAGTGGGGTGGCAGTCCTTTTTTCCGCTCCTGTTGAATGCAAACGGGTTATTGAGCTAGAAATGGGGAGGTGCCTGATCATTGATGTCTTCATGAAGGGACAAGTGCTCCGGCTCATTAACATCTACGCCCCGCAAACTAATCGGGGCCATAAAGATCTCTTTATGAGGATTAAGCCCTTTCTTTTTTTCGGCTGGTGATCTTTGGAGGGGACTTCAATAATGTCACGAGGTCCCAGGATAGGAGAGGCTCCAATGGTCCACTGCGGGTTGCGGGGTTCTTCCGCCAGCTCTTGAGCCTCAGGTCCCTGAACAGGTATCGCTTGTATCAGGGACTGAGGAGGAAACTCGAGCTTCTTCTCTCGACTGGAGGGAGCCGAGAGGATATCTCCAGAGTGAAATCCTTGCTGATGAGGTGTCAGTACGATAGGCCCGCATCTTTGATTTTTGAGAGGGATTTCGGGAAGTACCGCTCGCCCGAACCTTACAGAAACTGCAAGATGTCAGTGAGTAGTAAAGTAATTTCAGGACTGATTGATAGTACAGGATCTCTGAATCGGTCCAGATCAGGGATCTTGGAGGTTGTCAGATCCTTCTACTCGCACCTCTTGGGGAGGAAGGATCTAGATCGAGACGAGATGTTGGTTTTCCTGGCTAAAACCATTCCTGAGCCAGGGGTAGACCCCTCTCTTGATGTTTTGGCAGAAGAAATCAGAGTAGAGGAAGTGAGGCTGGCGGTTGAGGGGCTTGCCCCTAAGAAGTCGCCAGGTCCGGATGGCTTAACATCCGAGTGGTACAGGACCTTTAAGGAGTCTTTAGCTCCCCTCTTTACTGAGGTATTCAATGAGTGTCTCTCCTCTGGCACTCTGCCAAAGTCAATGAGGAGGTCCGCCCTGATTCTCCTGTCAAAGGGTAAAGATCCCAGCCGTATTGAGAATTGGAGGCCCATAGCTCTTCTTTTGTTAATTGGCTTAAGATCTTGTATGCAGGGGCAGAGAGTTTCCCTCTGGTGAACGGGTGGTCTGGCCGCTCTTTTGAGGTGGGGTCCGGAGTCCGTTAAGGTTGTCCTTTGAGCCCGCTTTTATACGTGTTTGCGATCGATCCCTTTGTCCGGAGGGTAGATTGTGAGCCGTTGGCGGGAGTCGGGATGAGTCTGGCGGAGCTGGATGTCGCCCAGAGAGTGGTGGCATACGCTGATGATGTCACCATTTTCGTGTCCTCGAGAGAGAGAGAGGAGGTCGATGTGGTGATGTCGGAAGTGGACCGCTACTCGGAGGCATCCGGGTCTAAGATCAACCGGGATAAGTGTGAGAGTCTCTGGCTGGGAGGGGGAGATCCCACGTTTGATCTCCCGGACACCCTTCCAGGGCCCCAAGAGTCAGCGAATGTTTTGGGCCAGGATGATTATCCCACCAAAAACTGGGATGGTAAGCTCCGGAATGTCACTCAGAGGGTGGACCAGTGGAAGGGTTGGTCTATGACCCTCAGGGAAAGGGTACACCTGATCAAATCGGACCTGCTCCCCTTGTTTATCTATCTGGGCAGCATATGTATCTTGCCAGAGGCTTACTATACTAGGATCTACAGCCTGTTTTTCCAACTGTTATGGGGGAACAGGATGAACCTAGTCAAGAGGGAGGCTACGTACCCCACGAGGAGACTAGGGGGTTTATCTATGATAAACCCTGTGGTGTTCTTAACGAACACCTTCTTGAAAGCTAACATCTCAAACCTCTGGTCAGAGAGGGCTCCTCCGTGGGTAATCTCCTGCAGGGAATGGTTTCGGCCTTTCTTCCAGGAATGGGAGACAGGAGGGCGAGTGAAGGACCTCCGTACGCCCCATGGATATCTTCCGGCTTATGCTACCCCGACTCTGAAGGCTATATGTCGGTGGGGTCTGGGAGTGTGAGAGATCAGGACCCAGTCAAGGCAGTTCCTTGACAAACGGGTTCTGTTGACCCACTTCCAGAAGCCTCTGGCGCTCAGGGACTGCCCAGGTCGGGATCTGAGGGTGGGGTTGTATCTTTTAAACATGCTTTCAGGGGAAGCTATATGTAAAGGACAATTTGAAGCACAGGAGCTCTGATGACAGGGAATGTCCCCGAGAAGAGTGCGGGGACACGCTGGAAATCATGGACCACTTCTTGCTTCATTGTCCTTTTAATATAGGGGTCTACAACCGGGTGGGTGCTTCCATTGGCTGGAGTCAACTTGCCGGCCTTACCTATCCGGAGTGGGCTTATGGGGCATTCAGGACACTGGGTGGCCGAGACCGGGGCAGTTTATTTGTAGTCAGCTTAGTAGTTAGGTACTACACGTGGAACGCACGGTGTCTAGTATCTACACAGCGGAAAGTCCTCTCCGAGGTGGAGGTCTGTAGGAACATCACCGGTGACCTCGGGAAGATCAGGTCTTTGGAGTATGGCAGTCTTGGTACCAGTAGGGCTTCTCTCCTGTGGAGAGGTTTTTCATTTGATGTGCCCTAGGTACTAGACCTCTTGGGTAGAGTACCCCTGTTTCTGGTTAGGGATAGCAATGTAGGGACAGAGAGAGGGTGAGTGCAGGGTCATTTTGTTGAAGGGATAACAGTAGGGTGAGTCGTAGGGAAAAGTTAGTTGAGAGAGTTTAAAAAGTAACATCAGGATTGCCATCCTTCTTCCTGGTGGTGGGCTATGCATGTACACCCTAGTCTTTTTGTTTTGTTTTCAGAATATGGATTGCATAAAGGGCTTACAGGCGACCGAACTTGGGCTTAAGGTGGGTTGTATTGTTTTGTATTTGTATATGTTATGTTATGAAGTTGTATTTGTATAGTTGGTTTGGGTATAGATTAGGTTGGGTGGGGGAATTGGTTGGTGGATGTTTGGAGGGGCTGGCATGGGTCAGTTGTGGACTGGACTGGATATCCATGGACTATGGACTCTGACCCATGTCAAGGTGGGTGGTTGTGTGGGTGATGGGTTAGTCTAGTGTAGGATGTCATGTGTTTGTAGGTGTATAGTTTGGTTTGTTGGTGTATATAGTTTATGTATGTATTTGTATTTTATATTTGTATTGTATATATTAATATATAGTATGGATTGGTTATTTTATTTTATGAGGGGATGGGGATAGGCAGTCGAATCAGATTTAGTTAGCATTTTTATATTACTTTAATTTAATATTGGTTATATTATGGTAGTGTAGATAAGAAAAAAGGTGTATATATGTGTGTGTGTGTATATATATATATATATATATATATATATATGTATATATGTGGGGGGAAAAAAAATTTAATTTAGTTAAGAAAAAAAATTAAATAAAAAAAATTAAATAAAAAATTCATTAAAAAAAATAAAATTAAAAATTAAAAAAATTAAAATTATAAAAAAGAATTTAAAAATATATAAAACATTTTTAAAAAAAAAAGGTGTGGGGGTGTGTGGTGGGGGGTGTTAGTTGTGAATGTTATGTGCGGTTGAGTTTTTACCAAGCCTGGTTGTTTTTAGTTAAAGCTAAGTAAAACAATTTTTATGTTTATGTAAAGAATGCGTGGGTATCGGTATGTATGTGTGTGATAGCATTTCTGATCATTTATATGTATATGTTATGTGTTTTGTTAGTTTAGTTAAGTTGGGCTGGCCAGTTAGGCAGGTTTTGTTGTGTTGTGTTTTGTTATTGCTAGTTAAGCTTGTTTTTCTGTTTTGTTAAGTTTTATATATGTATAATAAAAAGAGTGTCAGCAGAGAGCACTGTGGTCAGACAGAAAAGAACTATACAACTTCCCCTGGAACATACAGCAGCTTATAAGTGCTGGAAGGACCAGTTGATTTGAACAAATATATATTGTTTTCCATTGGAGTTCACCAGAGCTTTTAATGGTTTTTATTTAATCTCAAAACAGCTCACATTCTCAGTATGTGTGCACGAAACAGCCATTGCCCGATCTATGTAAGCTTACTATCCATCATGTAATGCCAGATTGTTTGCTGAGGATGTGAACAGTTTTGAGATTTAATAAAAGCATTGGAAGAAAGCACTGGTGAGTGCTGCACATTCTTGACCATGGAGGTGAACACTAGGATGTACAATCAGTTTATGATAAGTGAGGCCTGAGAACTCCATTGACCCTTGGAAAAAAAGATTTTGTGGAGCTGATGTTACATTCTGACCACTTTTAAGTTTTCCTAGTACATCAGTGCTCCCCCCCCCCCCCCCATACCTTTGGCTGCTGTTTAGTAGTCTTATATGTCTTAAAAATCTAATTTTGTAGGAGTCACCAACTATTGGATATGTGTCGCCAGAGGTTCAGAATGTCCCTGGGCTTCCACAACTGTCTCCTGTATGTCATCACTGGGACTGCTGTATGATTGACACACAGGTCCTCAGCACATGTGCCCTGCATCTATCCACCATGCGCACGGTGAGTTCTCTAAACCAGTGCTCCCTCCCCTGCCGGTACAGTGTGCCTGCATAATGCTAGAGGCCGAGAGTGAGCACGCTCTCTGCCTCTAGTGACTGCATATCCAGGGCTGTGCTGGCAGGCTCCAGGAGCGAGCGGCTCAGATAACTCACTGCATGAACGGAGGATAGATGCAGTGTGCATGCTTTAAGTACCTATTTGTCAATCACACAGCGATCTCAGCACTGACATACAGGAGATAAGCCTGCCAGCCAAGGGGCATTATGAACCACTGGTAACACCTATGTGACAGTTGGTGATTTAAAAAAAAAAATTGTTTCTTAGAACAAATAAGACTACAAAACAGAAGCCAAAGGAATGGCTGTATTAATCTTCTAACCATCTTCCACATACTGGATTTAGGTTGGGAGAATCAAAACTCATGACAGATGTGCTTTAAACTCATCCTTGGTAGTTTCTCAGGCATTAAAATTCACAGTCATCTTTTATGCCATTGGCAGACTGCACTCAATTGTTAATAAACGGCCATGATTAAGTCTGCTTAAAGCGGACCTGTCAGCAGACACATATGGGTGTCACATGGCTACACAGTGAAGGGGACAGAGTTTTACAATGGATTCAAGTCTACTTTACTCTCCAGATCGGTGTGGGTCTTGGAGGTTTGTCTCTTATGTTCAAAAATTTATGATAAAGCATCATAAAGATTATAAAGTATCGTACTTTATTAGATTGGAATACCCATGTAATACAAATCAAGTCTAATCTTCCCATAGGAAACCTTCATGGGTTAACTTAAAAAAGCAAAAATGATACATTAATATTTATTTGTAAGCCAGTAACGCATGATAGATGGGCCAAATAGAACTCCAAGTAGTAGTGGGCTTAAAACAGCAAACGGCCTCTATGTCTAGATCCAATCTGTAAATGTACATCTGGTTTTAAAGCACTTAAAGAGGTTATACAGGAATAGAAAAACACAGCTAATTTCTTTCAAAAACAGCTCCATGTTTGTCTCCAGGTTTGGTGTGGTTTTACAACTTGGCTCCATTCACTTCAATGGAACTGAGCTACAGAACCACACCTGACCTGGAGACAGACGGGGAGCAGTTTTTCAAAGAAAGTAGCTGTGTTTTTCTATTCCTAGATAACCACTTTAAGCTAAATGTCATGACCGACGGGAGTTGGACAGGGAGAGTGAGCCCTAAGCTCTCCCTAATAACACTCTCCCTGCTACTTGCCAATCCCCCCTAAACGGTGGATCGACAACCACGGTGCCAGTCCCTACCTGAGCTAAAGTGCTAAAGTGGGCGTAAAACAAATAATAATATATGAAGTTGGTTACAGGCCAGAAACATAACGGGAAAAATACTAAACAAGCAGAAATACCAGACAGAATATATACAGGCAAACAGAGCAGGATGTAGTGAACTAACATATAGTTCAGAAACCGGAACCAAGATAAATGGCAGACATGAATTAATGAACAAGACAAGGTATGGAATAAGTATACAGCACAAACCAGAAGATGCAGGGGATAAATGGATGAACTGAATGTTAAACACTAAAGTGATCAGGAACATAGGACACTGTTCACACTGGGACAAAGAACAAAAACAAGCTGGACACCCCCCTCCACAAAAGGAGTAGACGGCATAATAACTCCAGATCCCCCCTCCACAAAAGGAGTAGACGGCATAATAACTCCAGATAGACTTCTAGCCAGCAGGAACATTCCAGCATGTGATAAGGATGCTAGCCTAGAAGGAAAAAGAAATATCATACACAGAACACTAACATAAGTGGATACTACTAGTTCAGAGGACACAGATCAGTAAGCAAGCACAGAGGACACTATAGACCAATGGTAAAGCATAGAGGAAACACTAGATCAGTGATCATGTACTCTATGATCAGTGCATGTACTAAAAACTCTAAAGATCAGCAATCATGAACGCAAAGAAAATCAAACTCCACAACGTGAAGGGACACAGTTCAAGATTCTCACAGTGTGAACACGGACTAAGAAACAAGGCTAAAGCTGAACGGACATACAATATCCTAAAAATCGACAAATGTAACAGACTAAAATCTATAATAAACAGGACTATTAACCATGGTTAAAAACTCAGAAATATTACAATATAAATACAAAGTGCATGATAAAAACAGACATGGTCAGCATTGCACAAATCACCAGCAACCAGAGTGTGGCAAAGCTAGGGTTTAAATAGCCACACCCAAGTTGCATTTGGCTCAGAGCATTAACTCTTCCAAGCACAGGAAGAATTAGAACAGAAACTGCTCGCTCAGACAAGAATACCATTGTCTGAACAGACCCCAAGACATAAAAACACAAAGACACAAAAACGGACATTACACTAAAATATTAGGCCATTGTTTTAAAATCGATTCAAATTTCTTATGATTGATTAAAACCCCATGTGGCTTCCATGCAGCTTGGATGATTTGTGACACAGGGCTCTATAGGCAAGCCCAGGCCCAGAAATTTGTCTATGGCTCTAACTAACCTTGCCTTTGTGCTGCTCATGTTTGTAGTAGGAACAGGCAACTGTGTTTCCATGTGCATTGATCTTGTATGGTGGAACATGTGTGGTGTTCAAGTGTAGAAAACTCTTGTCAGCATCAGGTTACATTGTTGTGTATTTTGTGATTAATTCCTAGGTATTATCCTTTATTTAATGTACTAGTATTTTATTGTCTTGTAAAGAATTATCTTTATCTTTGTAGGAGGATCCATGGGGAATCGCATGAGAACTTTGGACAATCAGGGCCTCTGCCCTGCTCCACCCAGGTCTGTCTAGATGGGGGGGAGTTAGATAATCAGTAGAGTAGTGTAGAAGAGAGGAGAGTGAGTGGAGGTCCTGTCCAGACCTCTGCTGTGTGACATGTACCCCACCACATGAGGACATGCCCAAAATACCCAGTTACAACAATTCCTGTTACTGTGCAACATCCCTCTTCACTAGGATCCCATCGATCAGGTGGTCAGTTATTTCAAGTCTAAAGCTTTAGGAAGAACAGAAGTCCCACGGCCCCATAGCCAAACCACTAGTGTTGCTCGCGAATACTCGCAATGCGAATTTTATTCGCGAATATCACATATTTGCGAATTTGTGAATATTTGTAAATATAGCACTACATATTCGTAATTACAAATAAAGTCTACGAGTGGTTTCCCTAACCTTGCATTTGATTTATTCTTTACCCGGCGCTTGGCACCAGCAACTGCTTATCCTTTGAGTGTGGTGGGTTAACACTCCTGGCGTCACGAACATTTACTTTGGTCACATCACCCACAAGTCTCTAATACACGCCAACAACCCCAGCTCACCACACATGAGGTCCCTGGGTCTGTAATACCCTATAGTGTGCCTCTGTGAGAATACCTTGTAAAGCAGCATGTGAGGGAGCAGGCCACAATTTTTTTGCTAATGGATTCTCACAGTTTCCCCAGAAAAAAAAAATCATGTCCCCAAGTGTAAAGTAAGAGATACACAAAGATACAGAATGGATGCATACAATTCTAAGAGTGCCATTTATACGACTTGCTTCAATAAAATAGCAATAAGTGTTACGCCGAGCGCTCCGGGTCCCGGCTCCTCCCCGAAGCGCTCGCGGCGTGTCTCTCCCTGCAACGCCCCGGTCAGACCCGCTGACCGGGAGCGCTGCACTGACATGGCCGGCAGGGATGCGATTCGCGTAGCGGGACGCGCCCGCCCGCGAATCGCATCCCAGGTCTCTTACCTGTCCCGGTCCCCGGCTGTCATGCTCTGGCACGCGCGGCTCCGCTCACTAGGGCGCGCGCGCTAGCGCTCTGAGATTTAAAGGGCCAGTGCACCAATGATGGTGCCTGGCCCAATCACCCTGATTAGCTTGCACCTGTTCCTTGCCCTACTTATACCTCACTTCCCCTGCACTCCTTTGCCGGATCTTGTCGCCTTGTGCCTTGAGAAAGCTTTACTGTGTTACCCATACTGTGTTCCAGACCTCCTGCTATTCCACCATTGACTACGAACCTTGCCGCCTGTCCCGACCTTCTGCTACGTCTGACCTTGCTCTTGTCTACTCCCTTGTACCGTGCTTATCTCAGCAGTCAGAGAGGTTGAGCCGTTGCCAGTGGATACGACCTGGTTGCTACCGCCGCTGCAAGACCATTCCGCTTTGCGGCGGGCTCTGGTGAATACCAGTAGCAACTTAGAACCGGTCCACTGACACGGTCCAGGCCAATCCCTCTCTGGCACAGAGGATCCACCTCCAGCCTGCCGAATCGTGACAGTAGATCCGGCCATGGATCCCGCTGAGGTTCCCCTGCCAGTTGTCTCTGACCTCACCACGGTGGTCGCCCAGCAATCCCGACAGATCGCCCATCTAAGTCACCAGCTGTCGGAAGTGTCCACCACGGTACAGCAACTTCAGTCGCAGCTACAGCATCTGCAACAGCAGCTACCATCTCCTCCACCAGCTCCTGCACCTCCTCCGCAGCGAGTGGCCACTCCCAACCTCCGCTTGTCCCTGCCGGGCAAATTTGATGGGGACTCTAGACTCTGCCGTGGTTTTCTGTCACAATGTTCCCTTCATTTGGAGATGTTGTCGGACCAATTTCCTACAGAACGGTCGAAGGTGGCTTTCGTGGTCAGTCTTCTGTCTGGGAAGGCTTTGTCTTGGGCCACACCGCTCTGGGACTGCGATGACCCTGTCACCGCCTCTGTACACTCCTTCTTCTCTGAGGTTCGCAGTGTCTTCGAGGAACCAGCCCAAGCTTCTTCTGCCGAGACTGCCCTGCTGAACCTGGTCCAGGGTAATTCTTCAGGAGGCGAGTATGCCATCCGATTTCGTACTCTCGCTTCCAAATTATCTTGGAACAACGAGGCTCTCTGCGCGACCTTTAAAAAAGGCCTGTCCAGTAACATCAAAGATGTGCTGGCCGCACGAGAGATTCCTGCCAACCTGCATGAACTTATCCATTTGGCCACCCGCATTGACATGCGTTTTTCGGAAAGACACCAGGAACTCCGCCAGGAAAAAGACCTTAATCCCTGGGCACCTCTCTCTCGGTATCCCTTGCAATCTACCCCTGTGCCTCCCGCCAAGGAGCCTATGCAAGTAGATCAGTCTCGCCTGACTATTGAAGAGAGGTCTCGCCGTAGGGATAAAAATCTATGTCTGTACTACGCTAGTACCGAACATTTCTTGGTGAATTGCCCTATTCGTCCTCCACGTCTGGAAAATGCACGCACGCAACCTGCTCATGTGGGCCTGGCGTCTCTGGGTACGGAGTCTGCTTCTCCATCTCTCTCTGTGCCCGTACGGATTTCTCCTTCTGCCATCTCCTCCTTCTCTGCTGTGGCCGTCTTGGACTCTGGTTCTTCTGGAAATTTTATTCTGGCCTCTTTGCTTGATACGTACTGCATCCCGGTGACCCGTCTCATCAAGCCGCTCTATATTTTTTCGGTCAACGGGGTCAAGCTGCACTGCACTGTGCGTTATCGCACAGTGCCCCTGCTTATGAACATTGGACCGCATCTCGAGGAAATTGAATTTTTGGTTTTGCCCGGCTGTACCTCTGAAATCCTCCTCGGTCTGCCATGGCTCCAGCACCATTCTCCCACCCTTGACTGGACCACCGGGGAGATCAAGAATTGGGGTCCTGCTTGCCGCAAGGAGTGCCTCACGTCTGCTCCCAGCCCCGTCTGTCGGTCCTCAGTGTCTCCTCCTGTGCCTGGTCTCCCCAAGGCCTGTCAGGACTGTGCCGTGCCCCCTCATAGTCCCCGTCCTGGTGACACTCTGCCCCGTGCCAAGCCTCACCCTCTGCCCCCCTCCCCATTCCCACTCCTTCTGACCGGTCTGCCATTCATGTTTATACCCAGGACTTCACTGTCCCCCAGAAGAAGACTCTACAATCGCTCCCGATGTCCTCGTCCTCTGTGGAGCGACATCCCGACAAAAAGAGGGGGAGACCTAAGGGGGGGTACTGTTACGCCGAGCACTCCGGGTCCCTGCTCCTCCCCGAAGCGCTCGCGGCGTGTCTCTCCCTGCAGCGCCCCGGTCAGACCCGCTGACCGGGAGCGCTGCACTGATATGGCCGGCAGGGATGCGATTCGCGTAGCGGGACGCGCCCGCCCGCGAATCGCATCCCAGGTCTCTTACCTGTCCCGGTCCTCGGCTGTCATGCTCTGGCACGCGCGGCTCCGCTCACTAGGGCGCGCGCGCGCGCTAGCGCTCTGAGATTTAAAGGGCCAGTGCACCAATGATGGTGCCTGGCCCAATCACCCTGATTAGCTTGCACCTGTTCCTTGCCCTACTTATACCTCACTTCCCCTGCACTCCTTTGCCGGATCTTGTTGCCTTGTGCCTTGAGAAAGCTTTACTGTGTTACCCATACTGTGTTCCAGACCTCCTGCTATTCCACCATTGACTACGAACCTTGCCGCCTGTCCCGACCTTCTGCTACGTCTGACCTTGCTCTTGTCTACTCCCTTGTACCGCACTTATCTCAGCAGTCAGAGAGGTTGAGCCGTTGCCAGTGGATACGACCTGGTTGCTACCGCCGCTGCAAGACCATCCCGCTTTGCGGCGGGCTCTGGTGAATACCAGTAGCAACTTAGAACCGGTCCACTGACACGGTCCACGCCAATCCCTCTCTGGCACAGAGGATCCACCTCCAGCCTGCCGAATCGTGACAATAAGTATGAGGTCTTAGCCAAAAATTATAAATATGAACTGCTATGGACAAAAATACTTCATAATGCCTGTCTTGGTCTCTTCCATCAGAAACCCATTCATTGGGCATAATACAAAGAACATTGCTATAAAAGACCAGTAAGTATGAACACCTAATTCATATAAACCTACCTATTGATCTTAAAGGGCAAGCAACATTTTGCTCTTTAAAACGATAACTAAAATAATAACTGTTTTTGGTTTATGGAACTATTGTAAATGTTTTATATACGGTGTAAATAGCAAGATTATTTTAGCAACAGCAACAATTAAAAAGAGAACAAAAAAAAAAAAAGAATGATAAATAAATCCAAATGGGATGATATCCATACACTTACCTAAACCATATTAATAAATAATAAATATTTACATAAATCAATTTGTGAATAAAAATTTGTATTAAGTGCTCAGAGTGTCTAAGTGTATCTCGATTCATCCATCATATAAAGTGCCAAGAAAGCGCATACCACAAGGACTGCAATGAACTGAACAACATGATTCATGAATTCATCAAACGAAAGTGCATAGAAATTCCTATTAGGTAATCCAAGTGGAACCCATTACCATGTGTGCTAGTGCAGCACTCAATAACCCCAATGTGTTGTGCATTAACTTCTTCCAAGGGATATGAATCAACACCAGCAGTGTGATCACCTAGAAAAGGTAGAGGATGATGATTACTGAAGTCAATGGGCCGTCTGTGTGTTGGTTACTCGATAGTGAGAGCTATTCTTTATAGCAACGATGACTGATAGAGGAAGACCAGACAGTCCAATGCCCACCTTATAGCACTGGTGAATTTATGATCATATCTTTCTAGTGGTGAAACTCAAATTTTCTAAAACACAGAACCAAACACACAGTTAAATGATATCATTCTGGTTTTCTGCAACCCTCGCTAGAGTAGAACTTGAGCTGAATAGTAACACTAAGCTCAATAGTAACACAAAATGCAGTAACCTTCCATTAATCCTTTAGTCATGGCTACCAGTTAACTTTAACGCTATGTGCACATGGAATGCCCGTACGTAAAATCACTGTGCGGACATTCCGGAGACTGCGGGTTCCGGTATAATATGCCATGCTAGGACCACAGAGGAATAGGCCATCTTTCTGTGGACACGGAAATCAGAATGTCTGTCCCGGAAACATCTGGCACAGAAATTCAGCTGTGTGCATAGCGCAGCAGAATCCCATTGATTCTAACACGGAATTCTGCACAGAAATTCTGAGGTGTGAACATAGCCTAAATATATGTAGGGAACTTGAATCTCTGTATCAGAAAAACAAACTCTGACAACTATGATCAATCATAAAATTCCACACCACAGTATTTTAGAAATATTTAAATGCAAAATAACAAGAATTTTTCATAGTTGGATGGTTACTGGTCACAGATTTAGAATATTAGTACCTTTTACATTTAGTTTATCACTATACACTTTATATACTTTAGGTTCATTGGTCCTTTAAAACGCAATGGGATTCATCTATGTCAGACTCATCATGGATGGTGTGAGTATAAAATAACATTTCTCCAGTCTACATAGACAGCAGTTTCGCATCTACCGGTTTGTCTGTCAAGCACTGGCCGGTATTATATAAAGTTCACACACTATTTCTTCTTTTTTGAATTATCTATCAAAGTGGCAGCACAGAGGGGAAATACATAACCTCGCTCACCTCTCTGCGCCTACCGTTTCTCTGATTGCTGATAACAGCAAAATGGGTTTTATTCCAGCAGCAGAGGTTGGAAACCTTTTTACCTTAACTCATACTAGCCTGCATGGCTTGGAACTAGTCAAAGCAACTTAAACAGCTGTCTTTTAGTTGAAGGAGATTTCGCTTTGCTATTACTTTCGTAAAATCTACAGGTCAGGAACGAGATCTTCTGCTGAGCTAGAGGAATGTATGAGGGGATTCTACCTGCAGTGACAAGAAGCAGCTGTCAATATTCTCATATGCTTATAGATGATCCAGTGTGATTTTAGAAAATTAAACAATAAGGGGCTTTAGAGTCTACAGGTACAGATAAAGCTGCACCACTACCACATTAGAGAAAGTGAGATGAACCAACTTGTGCAATATGGCCAGCTTTAAAGAGTACCTCTCATTAACTTGATACATTTTATATTCCTCCCAGTTCACTGCCCCCATCATGATAAACCACCCCCTGCCTTTATTTTTATTATCCTTTGTGTTCTACCTTGATATTGTTCTGTATTTTCTGCTCAGTCAGATTCACAGACTGGGAAGGGTCGTTCCCCAGCAGGCGTGACATCATCTGAAGCCATACAGGGGAGAACTTCCTCCCTTACTCTGCAACCAACAGCAAATGGAAGTTAAGTGTGAGATTAGCTATAATTGGATAAGGCTGAACCCCCCCCCCCCCCTTTGCACTCCAGACTGCATTTCCTGTGTTTGGACTTCTACCAGGCCAGCAGGAGTCCAAAGTCTGTGCAAAAAATAGGGGGAAATGTGCTCTGGACAAGTAGGGAGATACCTAGTGGCAGCTTTTTTTAAACACAAAACATAGAAAACTTCATTTTTTTTATACAAAGTATATTAGGAAGATTTTTTATTTACCATAAGGAGTGCAATAGCAAAAATGTATTTTAATCATAGTGTCCTGTCAATAAATAGCGAAAGGTAAAAAAAAAATTAACACCCGCACTCACCAGTTCAGCAGTTTCAGAAATTCAGACTTTTATTTGTCCTTGTTCACAAGCATATAAGCAATCACCCTGTGCAGGGAGGGAAAGCGACTCCAAGCCGCATGCAGGGGTGTACTACAGAAACAACAGAACTGTTTCGCTTCAGTGACGCATCTTCTGGTTTCCTGATAGCTGATACTAACAGAGGTGTGTAAATAGGGGAGGGGGAGGGACCCATCACCGTAACTACACAATAAAACAAATGCAAAATATATTTATTGAATAGTATTAATAACATCAGTATCTATATGCATGCAATGTTAGAGAAAAGAGCTTAAATCATTTCTTTAGTTTAAAGGGGTACTCCGGTTACTTATATTAAAAAATATTAATCCTTCCAGTACTTATTAGCTGCTGAATACTATACTACAGAGGAAATTATTTTCTTTTTGAAACACAGAGCTCTCTGCTGAATCACGAGCACAGTGCTCTGTGCTGACATCTATGTCCATTTTAGGAACTGTCCAGAGCGGCAAATGTTTTCTTTGGGGATTTTCTCCTTCACCGGACAGTTCCTAAAATGGACAGAGATGTCAGCAGAGAGCACTGTGCTCGTGATGTCAGCAGAGAGCTCTGTGTTCCAAAAAGATAAGAATTTCCTCTGTAGTATTCAGCAGCTTATAAGTACTGGAAGGATTAAGATTTTTTAATAGAAGCAATTTACAAATCTGTTTAACTTTTTGGCACCAGTTGATTTAAGATGGGGGATAAGATGTCTAGGGGCGGAGTAGCCCTTTAAAGGGTTAAGCCTACGGGCCAAGTGCTCTGAGTCTCATTATCTAAGTTGCCTTGCATTGAAGAAGCTTAGTATGCCTATCAACACCTTGTGGTTGACAGGGGATATATTGTAGACCAGCAAATCATAATCCCTCAATATCTCTTTTGTGTACCTCTTCCATTTGAGCAATAAAACAAGTGGCACCTATTTTTGTGTGCAATGAATACAAATGTTCACGAAATCCTATACATAGATTTCTACTTGTTTTACCCACATGGGCAGATTAAACAATAGACAACAAACTGGGTTTTGCAAGAAATAAAGTAATTAACAAAGCCTACAAAGTCTTCTTTTGTCCCATCCTAGATGATCAAAATGTCGTCCGCATACCCTAAAAATAATTTCACAAAACGAGTGAAAGGATTCCACGGTGGTGTGGACGTACATTTGTTCAAAAACAGCCAGGAAAATATTTGCATACATGCATTATACGGGTGTCCCCATGGCCGTACCAATGTATACAATGAAGTACACAATGAAGGTTCTCAGTGACAAAGTTAAACCCTGTGGATTTACCTCTCCCCATCAAGTAAATCCACAGGGTTTATTAACTAACAATGAATGAGTAAATTACTTAATTCTGCCAAAACACAATTCATGATCTATTGTTTAATCTGCCCTTGTGGACTGTTCTATGTGGGCAAAACAAAGAAAAATCCATGTTTAAGATTTTGTAAACATTTGTATTCATTGCACACAAAAATAGATGCCACTCGTTTTATTGCTCACATGGAAGAGGTCCACATGGGAGATATTGAGGGATTATGATTTGCTCGTCTACAATATATCCCCTGTCAACCACAAGGCGTCGATAGGCATACTAAACTGCTTCAATGCAAGGCAACTTGGATAATGAGACTCAGAGCACTTGGCCCGTAGGCTTATCGAAAGAAATTATTTAAGCTCTTTTGTCTAATCTTGCATGCATATGGATCCTGACGGTATTAATACTATTTAATAAATATATTTTGTATTTGTTTTATTGTGTAGTTATGGTGATGGGTCACTCGCCCTCCCCTATTCCCACACCTCTGTTAGTGTCAGCTATCAGGAAACCAGAAGATGCGTCAATGACACGAAACAGTTCTGTAGTTCTGTAGTACGCCCCTGCATGCGGCTTGGAGTCGCTTTCCCTCCTGGCACCTGGTGATTGCTCATATGCTTGTGAACAAGGACGAATACAAGTCTGCATTGCTGAAACTGCTGAACCGGTGAGTGCGGGTGTTCATTTTTCTACCTTTTTGTTATGTATTGAGATTATGGACTTGCTTCGCTGTAGTAGCCGGCACCCTGGACACAGGCTTAACTAACCTGGATACCCCTGGTTGTGGCGACAGTCCTATAGGACAGTGTAGTGCCCATATTTTACTTTTGTGCTTTTGGATTTAATATACAATGTGTTACAGTACAAAGGGTAAAAAAAAAACAGCACATAAAGAAAAGAAGCAGATTGCAGATATAATTGTTGTAATCACTGGTGAATTCTGTCATCTCATACATAATAGAACTGATGTACACAACAATAAACTTAACTGTTACTGTACTACTTTATTTTATTTTTTTTAAAGTAACAGTTTTTTTGTAAGGCAATAAGTATGCTTAAAACTTTTTATATAATGTAGATAATATCATTATATTATTGTCTTATTATTTGTAATATACGTTGGTTAAAAAATGTGTACATTTTTGTCCCTACAGCTATTGTTTGTGTGTCTCTATGAGGAGACCAAATACAGAAAGTGTGGGTGGACAAGCAGGGCTCTGTACACTGAGGACAAGCAGGGCTCTGTACACCGAGGACAAGCAGGGCTCTGTGCACCGAGGACCAGCAGGACTCAGTACACCGAGGACAAGCAGGGCTCTGTGCACCGAGGACAAGCAGGACTCTGTACACTGAGGACAAGCAGGGTTCTGTATACTGAGGACAAGCAGGGCTCTGTACACTGAGGACAAGCAGGGCTCTGTACACTGAGGACAAGCAGGGCTCTGTGCACTGTGGACAAGCAGGGCTCTGTACACTGAGGACAAGCAGGGCTCTGTACACTGAGTACAAGAAGGGCTCTGCACTCTGAGGCTCTATGACACGCCCCTAGCTCACACAGCAGGATGATTGACAAGCCAGGAGCCTGCACAGAGCCCTACTTCTGCTGCCCTCACTTCCTGTAGTGGGACTCCTCACAGATACACGCAGGCAATAGCTGCAGTGACAGCATTTTTTCACCCAAAAATGTAAGCATTTTTTTTATCAATGTATATTACAAATATACATATAATGGTATCATCTACATTTTATCAAAAGTTTTTGTTGGTGACAGGTACACTTTAAAATTGTCCTCTTCTGACCCCTATAACTGTTTTGTTTTCCATATATGCGGCTGTATGAGGGCAAAATCTCTTCGTTTTTATTGTTAACCCTTTTGTGGATATGACTTTTTTCTATCACGTTATTCCATTTTTTTCCCCTTTGATGATAAGACCAAAAATCAGCAATTTATGATATCTTTTTACATTTATGCTGTTCACCATATGCAATGGTAAACATTTAATTTTAACATATGGGCCATTTCCACACATTGACAATACCAAATATGTTTGTTTGTTTATTTATTCATTTCCTTTTTTTTTATTTGTGGATGGGCCTTATTTGTGTTTTCCCAAATTTTTTTGGATTTTCTTTTTTTTAATTCTTTAAGTCTATTTTCTTTAGATTGTTCAGTGTTATGCATTGGCATAGCACTGATCTGTACAATCAACAATCTACTTGTATCGCTTACCAGATGGCAGACCATACAAGAAGTTCCCTAGAGAGCTGCTCAGAGCAGGTAAGTAGACCTTTGTCCACCATCTTCACTCATTGGACCCCTTGCAAGCGTGATGTGGGTGGTACAATAAGAGTCCCCAAAACCCGCAACTGCTTTAGATGCTATGATCAACACTGATAATGGTATCTTAAGGGTAAAAGCGGGCATCATCTCCTATGCTTGCATCATCATGGTGCGCCAAGTATCAGGGAACCATGACCTACATTTTCACCATGGCTCCATTAGTGGTTTTCCCAGTAAGGTAAATAGGTCTTAAGGGGAAACTCCACCAACAGACATCTTATCCTCTACCACGCAATCTTTGTGCAGCACCCGTGCCACACCCGACATTCTAAACATTAAGTTTAGAACGCTGGGTTTACGCACCCGGAGATGTGGCGTCACGCCAAGTCCCCTTGTGACACCACGCCACCCTCTATTCATGTCTATGGGAGGGGGGTGTGATGGCCACATAGCTTAATTGGAGTCTCTTGTCTCAGTCTCTAATATGCATTCAAGCAAGGGGATTGTGGGAAGGAATATGGAACATCACATGGGGCACCAAAACATTCACCCAGAGATGTAGAGTAATGTGGGGCTGAGCTGTGATAAAGAGATTGTGGTTGAAGGAACTGTGATGCGGGTGTAGAGGGCAGAAATTGTGTTTTTCGGCCTTGAAGAAAACAAAAAAGGACAAAATAGAAGGGGCCATGGCTTGTAACCTGGACCGACACACACACACCAGGAGATGCAAAGCAGAGCTTGTGGAAGAAGGTACCAGAAGTTTCATCAGTATCTCCAGCCATCTGGAAATGATGGTGGAACATAGACAAACACATTGGAGAAAATTTAGCAAAGGATTTAGACGGAAGGATTTGTCGCACAGAAAGTCGCAGTCTAAATATGTGCAACTTTTCTACGACTTTTGCTTTAGAGGATTATTGGAACATGACGCATTCTAGTCTGTTGTAGATGGAAAAATGCATTGGTGCTGAATTTATCAATTGCGACTTTTTGCGAAAATTTGCATCGGGCGAAAATACGCTGAAAATGTCAGACCATGCTGGAGCAGGTTTAAATAAAGTCTGAAGCATAGATCCAGAAGTCTGAGCCGTGCGACTGGTCTATATTGATTGGTCTATATTGATGTGGGACATAGACAACTTTGATAAATCTCCCCCACTGCGTTATATATATATATATACTGTATAAATATAGCTTCTGATAGGCTAACCTTTGCAACCTCACAATACAAGAAGTAGATGACTACCAAGCAGTGCATTTATGGCACTGCTTGGATTAAAGAAAAGAAGAGGCCATGATCTGCTTCATGTTAGTGTTTTAATTTACTAGATAATTTACCTATTGTGGTTACATAATCCAAAACATTTCTTAATATGACACCCAGGCCAGCCACTAGAATACAAAATACCTCACTGGATACAATATTCCTAAATTATCAGTAATGTGCAAAACTTAGAGTAGAGTGCCATCTAGTGACAGAATTGGTAAGTGAATTATGTGCTGTAGTGAATCTGTCCGCCTATGTCTGTGATGTACGGTACTAATGGCGGAGGAAGAGGTTACATTAGATCATGAATAGTACCTGGAGTATATAGCCAGAACCATGAGTAATACAAATTTACAAGTTGTTACATTAATTTTTAACCCCTTAAGGATGCAGGGTTTTTCCATTTTCATTTTTTTATGACTTATTTTTTGCGCCACCAATTCTACTTTGCAGTGACATTAGTCATTTTACCAAAATATCCACGGCAAAGCAAAAAAAAAAATTAATTGTGCGACAAAATTGAAGAAAAAATGCCATTTTGTAACTTTTGGGGGCTTCCATTTCTACGCAGTGCATTTTTTGGTATAACTGATATTTACTCTTTTTTCTGTAGGTCCATACGATTAAAATGATACCCTACTTATATAGGTTTGATTTTGTCGTACTTCTGGAAAAAATCATAACTACATGCAGGAAAATTTTAATTTTTAAATTGTCATCTTCTGACCCCTATAACTTTTTTATTTTCCCGCGTATGGGCTGGTATGAGGGCTAATTTTTTGCGCCATGATCTGAAGTTTTATTGGTACCAATTTTATATTGACCGGATCACTTTTTATTAATTTTTTCATTAAATAAAAAGTGACCAAAAATACGCTATCTAGTATTTTGGAATTTTTTTGCGAGTACGCCATTGACCAAGCAGTTTAATTAATGATATATTTTTATAGTTCAGATATTTTCGCACGCGGCGATACCACATATGTTTATTTTTATTTACACAGTTTTTTTTTAATGGGAAAAGGGGGGTGATTCTTACCTTTGTTATGGAAGGGGTTAAATGACCTTTATTACCTTTTTTTTCACACTTCTTTTTTTGTAGTGTACTAGCCCCCCTAGTGGCTATTACACTGCACATACCGATCTCATACACAGATCATTGCCGTGCATTGACACGCCAAAGATCAGTGTTATTGGCGGTCGATTGCTCAAGCCTGGATTTCAGGCTTGGAGCAATCAAACGCTGATTGGACGCAGGAGGCAGGTAATGGGACCTCCGCTCACATTCTAGCTGATCGGGACATCGCGATTTCACCGCGATGGTCCCGGTCAGCCCGACTGAGCTGCCGGGAAGCTTTTACTTTCATTTTGAACGCCGCATCTAAAGGGTTAATAGCGTGCAGCACATCAATCGGTGCCACACGCTATTAGCCCAGGGTCTCGGCTGTCATTAGCCGCTGGGACCGACCCGGCGTTGTATAGCGGGACCGGGCGCAGGGCGTACAGGTATGCCCTGCGACCTTAAAGGGGTAGTCCAGTGGTGAAAAACTTATCCCCTATCCTAAGGATAGGGGATAAGTTTCAGATCACAGGGGGGGGGGGGGGTCCGACCACTGGGGCCCCCCAAGATCTCCTGTATGGGGCCCGGCTCGCTGGCGAGATAGCACGTGTTGACTACCAGACGAAGCGGCGGCCAACACGCCCCTTCAATACAACTCTATGGAAGAATGCTCCACTTCTGCCATAGAGTTGTATAGAGGGGGCGTGTCAGCTACCGCTTTATGCAGTGGTCAACACGCCCTTTCCTGCAGGCTGTCGGGGCCCCGTACAGGAGATCGCAGGGGGCCCCAACGCCCCCCCCCCCCCCCCCGCGCGATCTGAAACTTGACCCCTATCCTTAGGATAGGGGATACGTTTTTCACCACTGGATATCTCCTTTAAGAGGTTAATAACATTATTAAGTGTCTGTATTTGTTATGGAATTACACTACAAACAGTGATAAGGCATGCTGGCAAACAACTGCCCTTTATCCTGCCCAAAAAAATGCCAGTTAAAAGTCCTCAGATCATCACACCAGCAGTCTGTCGCATCACAGGAAAGGCAGGATTAAAGCGCTCACCTTGAGGCTTTCATATTCAAACTCGACCATAGACAGATCCCAAACATCACTAGTATTCATTGATAAGGACCATACAATTCCAGGCTGTAGCAGTCCAGGTTTTTCATTCGTGACACCACTGCAAACTAAGTCAACAGTAGCTGCCAGTAGTCAGCACAATTGTGTTAACATGGGTAGTGAAGGGAAATACCTTATCACTTTGTGACACCAGGGCACCGTTAGCCTATATACACAGTCTGAGGTTGGAGACAGCTTCTCCTGGTCCAGACATGGGGAGTAAAGGAACACACCGACATCAGGTTACGGATAACTGTCTTTACTGAGAAGGGTGCAGATAGTATTACATGGACAGTCTGGTGCAGAGTGAGAGGATGCAGCTTAACCCCTTGGGAGCCCTGTTGCCTTGCTGGGACTTGTGGTGCTTTCACCCAATGAATTGATACTGACTTCAGAAACTTGAAGATTGATCCTGGTAGCTAGGGTTCTATCAAGGTCTTGTAGCTTCCTTCGCCAGAGCACGAACTTCCACCGTGCGAGTGATCCTTGCAGAATGACCGAAGTAGATTTGATCTGAGCCTTCCCTTAGAGCTCTCCACATACAATACACCTTACACCTTTACCACACTGATGCTCAGAAACAACTGGACTTAGACTGGGGCAATTCCTCCCCACTACACTATATGGGCAAGAATTTAGGGGTTCCCATTGGCAGGCAGGGTCATATGGGGTACACTGCTCCTCTGCTTAAAGGCATAGTAACACATAAATAACATACATGAGAATAACAAATTAATTATAAAAATATATTAACTCTTCGCAAAGTGCTGAAACATAATTAATATAGCAATAAGTCTTCCAGTGGGCCCAACACCTGTACCGCAGGTCTGCCAGAAGCAGTCTGGAGCCACAGGACAGCCTTTGGTGCTGGGACACCACACAATGACACCAAATTTCCTTTTGCTTAGTGCCTGAAAATGGTCTGGACAGAAACATGCATGTGTAATGAAGGTGTAACCTGTGTCTGGATGGTGAACAACGAAATTGCAGGAACTGCTTATATTTATTGGCTTATCCACAGCCTGTTCGCTGTGTGTGCTTTCAAGTAGCCAACCCTCCCAACAGCTTAGTCAGAATAGCCTAGATGGAGGGTGGGGGGAGGATTTGTCGAAACAACCATCCTGCTTATCTCAGTCCAATGATGTGCCCTCTCTCAAACTCCGTCAGCTTGGCAAAATGTCTTGGGTTACATTGTAGAGGCATGTATAATAGTCTGTGCTCTTTCACTGTGGTACACTACCCAAAATTAGCCTCTGAGAGCTCTTTATATAGGGCAGCAAGGGTAGCAAATTTACACCTAATTGTGGCAAGACCCAGCGTCTATTCACACCGCACCTGTAACTAGTTATGTCACATAACTAAATGTTGTGTTTTGTAGCAATCCGACAATTCTGTCAGTTAGTGTAATTACAAACCATTAAAAAAAAAAATACACCAATATCACATGTTTATGACATCACAGAATATCTGGTCTGCTACAAAAACCTCAAGTCCAAGTTTAGAAACATATCTCTGACATTAGAAGTAGCCGATAACATCTCTGGGATGAGAAGGCAGGATATGTCTCGGCAATAGGGGTATAGAGAGTTATTAGGTACAGTGGGGAAGGGTATTTAAAGCATACTGGTCAGATCCCACAAAAAAAATAAAAAATAACTGTTATATCTTGTAGTGTGAAACCAGCTGGAGGCACATGATTGGTAAAACTCTGTGTTACAGCAGTGTTGCTGCTGGCTGTGTTCCTCCTGCAGCCTTGTCAATCAGCCATCTTGTGTCCATGACCATTGGACACACTAATGCTTATGTGGGACTCATCAGTGTCACAGGGAGTATGGGTATTTTATAAAATGTGATATTTTTTTTAAAGAAGTATTTTACAAAACAATTGTTTTGCCAAGATGTATAACACAGTATAAAACATTTCTATATCTGACAGTGCCCATTTAAGGCACAGATTATTAAACAGTGTCTTATTGGATGTTTGTCTTAGATATGCGAGAACCTGTAGGTTAAAAGCTGAGACAGGATATTATCCTGATCTATAAGGGGGTCTAGTATTACAAAGGGGTTAGTTTGTTTTTCCTTTTTAGTGTTATGGTTAATTTTTGGGGAGTCCTTTTGGTTTTTCCTTTTTCCCTAAATGCATGTAGTATAATAGTGTATTTATAGAAATATGCATATATCTGTGATGGTAGTACCTATTCATTATAGAGATCTGGTCCAGGTTTTTGTAGTCGTCCAAATGTTTCATGATGTCAAGAAAATGTAACCCTGGAGGGTTTTATACATACTGTGGCTTGGTTGTATGTTCTTATGCCAAGACAAAGGGTAAAGTAGACCCGAAACGCATCAGCGTTCTCTGTCCAGTGTTATTTGTCACTTGTTGTATGAAGCAATAAAGTTCCTTCTTTTTAACCGCACCGAGAAGCTGGAGGTGTCCGGTGAATGAAGGTGGAAGCTGTTATCCCATGATTTGAACGCACAGTCTAGTTCAGGCATAGGAAACCTTCGGCACTGCAGATGTTTTGGACATGGATATAGTAAGCTCCCTGCAGACACAGCCAAAACATATACTGCGATATTTGGAGCAAACAAAAATTTGTATCAAACAAAAAACATTGGCCACTAATTAATCAGCACATTTAGATATCAAAACGACACTGGGGGTTATTTATAAACGTGATCCAGACTTTTTTCTCAGGTTTTGAGTCCAAAAAAAATTAAATTAAATAAAAATAAAAAGAAAAGCAAAACTCTCCATTTTACAAGAAGAACCCAATAAGGGGGCATGGCCATGGGCGAAAGGGGGTGCGGTCCTGACAAAAGGGGCGTGTCCCCAAAAGTTTTGAAAAATCCCAATATATTAACTAAGGTTTCCACATAAAATGTGGTGGATTTGAGCTGGGAAAAAACAGACAGAACAGTTAAAAAAAAAAAAAAAAAAAAAAAGCAAAATGTAGGGAAAAGTGCAAGATGTAGGAAAACCTTAGTGAATACCTTGGAAAAATACCTGTCAGGAATCAAAACTCCACTCCACTCTTAGTAAGAGAACCTCAATTGTGTTAAAGGGGTTGTCCAGTGAAAAACAACTTCTCCCCTTTTAACAGTGTAGGAGAAAAGTATCTGATAGCGGGGGTGCGCAGCACGTGCTCCATTAATTTCGATGGCAGTGCTGAACAGGCCGGAGTGATGTACTCTGGAATCTCCGGCACTCCCATAGAAATAATGGAGTGCATACAGGCTACAGCACACCCTTCTCTCAGAGAGTCGGGGTCGCGTTCAGGAGAATAAGGGAGGGCTTAGCAGTCAGACCCCCTGTGATTAGGCACATTCTTTAACTACAAAAATTATACACGTCCCTATCCACAAAAAAGTAAACATGTGAACGCAGTCTTAAATGGTTGTCCAGTGAAAGACTGTTCACATGTTGCTTTTCTGCAGTGATTTTGCTAAATAGCGATAAAAACTGCACAATTTCACCGCAATTCGTGTTTTTACTGTAATTTTTTCTTTCAATAGTTTTTTTTTACAATTGTGGCAAAAAACTGCAAAAACACATGGGAAGAGATCAAAACCTGAGCAGAGGAAAAGCTGCCCAGTTGCCCATAGCAACCAATCAGATTTGCACAAGAGCTTTTAAAAATGAAAGAAGTAATCTGATTGGTTGATACGGGCAATTTTTCCTCTGTACAGATTTTGATAAATCTCCCCTTTGTGAACAAAACCTTAAAGGTGGACATTCACTATAAGGTAATCCACTTCTACTGTAATGCGTCATAGAAAGAATACTAAATTCATAAGAGAATTTATAAGATCATTTATTCTATGCAAAAAGTTAAATACAACCAAGGTCTGATTGTCAAATAAGTAAAAACATTTCATTTATGTTAAACTTTATTTCTTTTAGTCACTTAAGATATTTTGATCATGAGGATGTTTTTTAAAGAGATTAGCAGATGAAAATTAAGACACTGATCAAAGTTAGATGTCAGACATAAAACACAACAAAGAAAAAATCGTAAAAAAATGAAAATAAAAAAAAAGTCAAGTGCAGGCAAAGGACAACCAAATGCCATCCTATTAGGTGGGAACAACAACATGGAATGGGTTTATTTTTTATCTATGGTACAGTATTATAAGGCATTTTGGATAATGTCACATATTGGGCTTTACTCATCTAACCTGTCTTACAAAAAACTTGCCCTTGTTGCCAATACCAACCAATCAGAAGCACAGCTTTATTTTTGGGGCAGTTTAAAAGAACAAAAAAAAAGCTAAAGCTTTTTTTTATTAGACTGGTTTGATAAAAATCCATCCCACTGAATCTTTGCATAGCTTGGGTTGTCTTCAAATGAAGATGTGCACTGGAATGCAGGGACTATAGAGCAACCAACGAACCGACAACTAATCTGAGTCTTCGTCATCAAGGTATTCTTCTGCATTGCTAGACGATCGTACAAGGTCTAGGAAAACAAAAGAGGAGGATTAAGATCTATAGAACAAGCGAAATACTGTACATTGAGCAGCCTGGATGTGTCCATCTAGAACTTATAATAAAATAAAGATTGTGTCTCAGTGTAGTCCAGGCTTTGTCAGTATCACTGAAGAAAACCTGACTTTATATAACACTATGGATTAAAGGGGTACTCCGCTGGAAAACATATACATATATAAACACACACGTTTGTTTATTTATTTATTTATATTTATTTTTATATATATATATATATATATATATTTTTTTTTTTTATAAAGAAAACCAGTCAGCCTGTTCACCTACACTAAACCCAATCCACTGGGTTATAGTGTGTGTGTGTGTGTGTGTGTGTGTGTGTGTGTGTGTGTGTGTGTGTGTGTGTGAGTGAGAGAACAGGATTCAAACGAGGGGTCACTTACTTATTTTGCGTCAACTAGCTGTAAAGATATATGCTTCTAAAGTTCTGTGATTTCTAATATAAATAGTGCAGTGAAGGAGTCTCCCCTGCCGGCTGCCCGCCTCTCCCTTCCGCCGGAGTAAAGCTCCTAAGCCTGCTCCCCCCCCCACTGCATATTCATTAGCTTCAACTCCACGTCCTAGTGACGTGGAGTCACAGCTCATGTGATTGCAGCGCTCTCTCTGAAGAGTGCATGCACTGCTCTCCCCAGCTCTCATGTCCTGATGGCCCCGCGCCATCACCATAGAAGGCAATGCAATGCTGTGGAATTTTGCCACAAAGAATGAACATGTTCAGTCTTATCACCCAGATCAATTTCGGCAGCAGAGATCAGCTCTGGTTTTCTATTCCCGGATAACCACTAGAATGGTACTTTACATGGTACAAAAGAACCTGCAGAAAGTCTTTGGTAAAACTAAAAAAAAAAAATCTAAGTAAATAAATCACCACTCAATAAATAGATCCTTAAACTGAAGAATAGTGTTAAAAGGGAATTTCACCCCAGAGGTTGAATCATGAACAAAATAGTTTTAAAATAATAAACAGAATGTTAAAGGATCACCAAGAACATTGTAAAATATAGACTTTACCTTGCCCTTGTCTCTTTTTAAGCAGTGAGGCACATTGTGCATTTGTAGCCATATCCAAGGCCAACTTTTTCTCATTATTCCGTAAATCTGTTCTTGCACCTGTGAAAATTATAATAATATACTGAGGTCATATCAAAGTAAGTGTGATGGTTGTCGTGCTCACAAAAGAGATGTTACAATATTAAGTGCATACTGAAAAAGCAACTGTGCTACTAAACTACATTTTTTGATAAAACACACTACAAAAATATTTTCCTTGAACATTTACTTCCTAACCACCTTCCCACTGTGTCTGTGATTATAAGTAGGGATCGATCGATTATCGGCACGGCCGATATTCACGTTTTTCCCCCCTTCTCGGTATCGGCTTCTAACCTGCCGATAATGCGCAAAACAAGGCATGTGCACGAATCGCAGGACTTCAGTCCCGGCCCTGAACTTAATGCCGGGACTGAAGTCCCGCGATTCGTGCGCACGCCTTGTTTTGCCGTGCGGAGCAATTGCCTGACAGCTGACAGCATGGTGGAGCAGAAGCTGTCAGCTGTCCCGCTCCTCCACTCCCTCACCTTTCTCACTCTGCTTCATTCTTGCAGTGGGAGCGAGAGCCACGGGGACGCCATCCACGGCAGGCCGGCGTGATGACATCACATCATCGCGCCGGCGCCCGGAGATCACGTCCCTGCAGCTCTCACTCACAGTGCAAGAACGTAGCAGCGTGTGAGGTGAGCACTGCTCGGGTGCTGTATGGATGGACGGGCAAATTATAAGTGAGGGGGGCAAATTTTAAGTGAGGGGCACATATATGGGGGGTATTATATGTGAGGAACACAGGACGGGGGGGGATTATATGTGGCGGCACATGACAGCCCCCCCTGTCATGTGCCCATATAAAGCCCCCCTGACTTATAATACCCTCTGTCCTGTACCCTCACATATAATGCCCCATGAGGGGGCAGGACATGTGGCATTATATGTGAGGGGCACTGGACAGGGGGCAATATATGTGAGGGGCACAGGACAGGGGGGGTATTCTAAGTCAGGGGGGCATTATATGATTATATGGGCACATGACAGGGGTGGGCTGTCATGTGCCCCCACATATAATCGACCCGTCATGTGCCCCTCATACATAATACCCCTGTCCTGTGACCCCCACATAAAATGCCCCCTGACATGTGCCCCTCATATATAATGCCCCATATCTTGTTCCCCTCACATATAATGCCCCCTGTTCTGCACCCTCAGGGGGCATTATATGTGAAGTGCACAGGACATGGGGCATTATATATGAGGGGCACAGGACGGGGGGGGGGTATTATAAGTCAGGGGTGCTTTATACAGGCAGGGGAGAGAAGCAAGTGGCGGAGGCGGTCTCTGGCACCGCAAAAGCCACTACAGTTCATTGATTTAAAGCGCCCGCTTTAAATCAATGATCTGCAGCGGCTTCGGGGGGGGGGGGGGGGGGGGCTGCGGAGGGAGAGAAATAGCCCATAATTTATACCGGAATATCGGCATAAATTATCGGCTATCGGCCTTAACCTCCACAGATTATCGGTATCGGCCCTAAAAAAAAAAAACGATATCGGTAAATCCCTAATTATAAGCACTAGAATCCTGAGAATGATCTAGTCATAATTGAGGACATGGGTGTTCTGGGATGCAGGATTTTGGGATTATAAAAAGACAAACCCTACATGGCAGTGATATGTCCACTTGTTACCATGCACCGCCTCAGCATTTACACCTGCATATAGGTGCTATGGCATAAAATGTACTCCCATGGCTGATAGATGCGGTGTAGACGTGACTGTGGCCAAGTTGGGCGTAACATTTTAAATATCTAACACTTAACATCCCCAGCACACTTTTCTTTTTTACTTATTTGAAACATGTTTATGTTTACAATAAGAACCCCCCTTTTAGGGCTTCTCTAAAGAATAAAAAAAAAATTGTAAAAATTTACCTTTCAAAAGCAACAATTCTACAATGTCGGCATATCCTTTCCATGCAGCAGCATGCAGAGCTGTGTCACCGAGCTTGTTCTGATGAATAGAAACAAAATTATTAATGTGGTTCTCATATTATCCCAAAATCCAAGACAAGTATACAGATATCACATTTATTTAAACACTTAGGGAAGGTTCACACCTTACAGGCATTTTTGCTGCAGATTTTGCTAACCACTGAAATCTACAGCAGCAAATCTAGAGCAAAAATATGCATGTGTGAACGTATAACCAAATGAAGAAAAGGTAGTCCAGCAGTCCCTTTAAAACGTAGATCCTTTATTGAACTTTTTCTTACAAATGCAGAGCACACACCATACACCTTCACCTAGCCAACAAACCTCTCCTATGGACGCGTTTCGAACGCATGCGCGTTCTTGATCACCACGATGGTGATCAAGAACGCGCATGCGTTCGAAACGCGTCCATAGGAGAGGTTTGTTGACTAGATGAAGGTGTATGGTGTGTGTGCTCTGCATTTTTAATAAAAAGTTCAATAAAGGATCTACGTTTTAAAGGGACTGCTGGACTACCTTTTCTTCATTTGCTTACAAGAACCAAGCCGGGCCGGGCTCGAGTCCTTGCAGACCATGGAGGAGGTGAGCTGAGAGAACTTTATTTCTTATTCATGTGTGAACGTACCCTTAAACTAAAAATAAGAAGCTATGTGTGTAAGCTTCACACCTGGCACCTTATATTCATTGTAAGTGTTTATTGGACAAATGGGTCTATAAATAGTGAGGTCTGCTGGGAAGGTGCCACCCCGGTAAGAAGGTGCAATACCGAAACAGAGTTGGGATGGCGTCATCAATGGATATAACTTCGTCCTATATATGTCATTTCTGGGTATATGTCATTTATGGGTCGGCATTGTAGGAACCACTGTTAGGAGTAGGTCACTTTGAGGGAGATTTATCAAAACCAGCCCAGAGGAAAAGTTGCCTAGTTGCCCATGGTAACCAATCCGCTTGCTTCTTTCAATTTTAACAAGGCCTCTGCAAAATGAAAGAAGCGATCCAATTGGTTGCTATGGGCAACTTTTCTCTTGCACAGGTGTTTATAAATCTCCCTCTCTATTTACTTGTGCAATCTGAATATCTTATACACTTCTGTATGAAAGTTTACAGGTTTACAGCTTTATGTACGCTATGGGCATTTGAGTATCTCCACTGGATGTTTGCTCTTTATAGTCCCTGTCTTTTAGCCTACCATTTATCTACATCATATAGTGAGTTCTTGTGCTACATATTACATCATTGTATTTCTGACCAATAAAATTGGATTAAATACAATATACCAATATATATAGTCCTAGCCCAACGCGTTTCCACTGTGTTTTGCAGTTTCCTCAGCGGACAACTTATATAGGCACTTTTGCTCAAATGGACATAGTGTATGCCAATGAGTATATAATCAAGTATAATATCAGAGGTTATAAAGTATTGTACTTAGAACCCAGCTATATACATAGCAAACTGATAAATAGATGTCAATAGCTGTGGCAATCATCTAGTGAAGACCGGACCACGGTATCTCCTGTGGAAACCTCTAAGGTCCGCAGGATACGTTTATGATGTCCGCTGGAGTCAAGCGCAACCCACAATGGTGGGGAGCCTATTACCTGGCTTCAGAGCGCCAGAAGCCAGGTAATAGGCTCCCCACCATTGTGGGTTGCGCTTGACTCCAGCGGACATCATAAACGTATCCTGCGGACCTTAGAAGTTTCCACAGGAGATACCGTGGTCCGGTCTTCACTAGATGATTGCCACAGCTATTGACATCTATTTATCAGTTTGCTATGTATATAGCAAAAGATTTTTTGATGAAAGGTACCCTTTAAGTGCCGTTATTCTACAGCCATTACTTATTTTCCTTCCATAGTTTGTTTGATGTATATATTCAGATAAAAGAAAATCATACCTGTTGGTTGAGTTCAATGTTTGGCTGTGTCAGCAAAACTTCTACAACATCTAGGAGGATTATTTATAAAAAATTTAAAAAAAGTAAGACAGGTGTAACTGGTCTACTATACCAAATATTGTCTGTTAATATCTGCTAAGAAAAAAAATGCAGAAAACTCATAACTATGAGTCCACTGTTTACATGAACCTTACACTACACCAGTGACTGACTATAATGGCCACTCATGTATCCACCCATATACATACTAGCCATTACTGCTTGTGAACCACAGATTGACTGATGGCTGCTGACTGTTCTCAAGTATCAATGGTTAGTATGTACACTGGTGGATACAAGTATTATTGACTGATGGCTGCTAATGTACCCACCTGTATACATACTGGTGTAAACCAACTACATGTATACCACATACTATTGACTATGATGGCTGCTTATATACATACTGGCCATTACTACTTGTAAACCAAGTATTATTGACTAATGGCCAAGGATGTATTCGCCTTTATACAAAATAGCTTTTGCTTGTGAGCCAAGATCTTACTTCTTTGCAGTTCCAACCAGCTCCTCAATCCTCCCAGTCTTCTGTAGATCTTATAAGAATACTCCCAATAGTTTGTGAGCTGCCATAAGTCTAATGTAACTCCTAGGATTGCCCTGCCTTCCCGATGTGATTGACTTACTGATCTAAAACCGTGTTCCTGACCATATAGCAATCTGAGAACAAGCACTACTTGTGGATCTTCATTATACTACATAATGTACAATCTGTTTTACATGAATTTGCAATATGAATTTTATATATTTACTATATGCATTTTATATATTTATATCAATTGCTTACCTAACCTGGGACTCTTCAATGTTCAATATACTACACACTGTTTTCAACTTTGTGAAGTTCATACACGATTATCTTATTGTGTCATATTGTTCTGTTTTGTTTGTTTTCTGTTTATTTGCATTGACAAACTCAATATTCAAACTAAAATACTAAAACTCAAAAACGACTGAACCAGATTTTACCATATGAATATAAAATTCATCTCTCACCAAATATTAAACATTTTCAACAAACCCTACAAAAACAGTAGCTTAACCCCTTAAGGACCAGGCCATTTTACACCTTAAGGACCAGAGCGTTTTTTGCAAATCTGACCACTGTCACTTTAAACATTAATAACTCTGGAATGCTTTTACTTATCATTCTGATTCCGAGATTGTTTTTTCGTGACATATTCTACTTTAACATGGTGGAAAATTTTATGGTAACTTGCATCATTTCTTGGTGAAAAATCCCCAAATTTGATGAAAAAAATGAAAATATTGCATTTTTCTAACTTTGAAGCTCTCTGCTTGTAAGGAAAATGGATATTCAAAATCAATTTTTTTTTTTTGGTTCACATATACAATATGTCTAACTTTATGTCTGCATCATAAAATTTATGAGTTTTTACTTTTGGAAGACACCAGAGGGCTTCAAAGTTCAGCAGCAATTTTGAAATTTTTCACAACATTTTCAAACTCGCTATTTTTCAGGGACCAGTTCAGGTTTGAAGTGGATTTGAAGGGTCTTCATATTAGAAATACCCCATAAAAGACCCCATTATAAAAACTACACCCCCCAAAGTATTCAGAATGACATTCAGTAAGTGTATTAACCCTTTAGGTGTTTCACAGGAATAGCAGCAAAGTGAAGGAGAAAATTCCAAATCTTCATTTCTTACACTTGCATGTTCTTGTAGACCCAATTTTTGAATTTTTGCAAGGGGTAAAAAGGAGAAAATTTTTACTTGTATTTGTAACCCAATTTCTTTCGAGTAAGGACATACCTCATAGGTCTATGTAAAGTGTTCGGCGGGCGCAGTAGAGGGCTCAGAAGGGAAGGAGCGACAAATGGTTTTTGGGGGGCATGTCACCTTTAGGAAGCCCCTATGGTGCCAGGACAGCAAAAAAAAATAAAAACACATGGCATACCATTTTGGAAACTAGACCCCTCGGGGAACGTAACAAGGGGTAATGTGAACCTTAATACCCCACAGGTGATTCACGACTTTTGCATATGTAAAAAAAAATTAAAAAAATAATATTTTTTTACCTAAAATGCTTGGTTTCCCAAAAATTTTACATTTTTTAAAAGGGTAATAGCAGAAAATACCCCCCAAAATTTGTAACACAATTTCTCCCGAGTACGGCGATACCCCATATGTGACCCTTAACTGTTGCCTTGAAATAAGACAGTGCTCCAAAGTGAGAGCGCCATGCGCATTTGAGGCCTAAATTAGGGACTTGCATAGGGGTGGACATAGGGGTATTCTACGCCAGTGATTCCCAAACAGGGTGCCTCCAGCTGTTTTAAAACTCCCAGCCTGCCTGGACAGTCAGTGGCTATCTGGCAATACTGGGAGTAGTTGTTTTGCAACAGCTGGAGGCTCCGTTTTGGAAACAGTGGCGTACCAGACGTTTTTCATTTTTATTGGGGAGGGGAGGGGGGCTGTGTAGGGGTATGTGTATATGTAGTGTTTTTTACTTTTTATTTTATTTTGTGTTAGTGTAGTGTTTTTAGGGTACAGTCGCACAGGCGGGGGTTCACAGTAGTTTTTCGCTGGCAGTTTGAGCTGCGGCAGAAAATTTGCCGCACCTCAAACTTGCAGCCGGATACTTACTGTAATCCTCTGCCCATGTGAGTGTACCCTGTACATTCACATTGGGGGGGGGGGGGGGGGACATCCAGCTGTTGCAAAACTACAACTCCCAGCATGTACGGTCTATCAGTGCATGCTGGGAGTTGTAGTTTTGCAACAGCTAGAGGCACACTGGTTGTGAAACACCGAGTTTGGTAACAAACTCAGTGTTTTGCAACCAGTGTGCCTTCAGCTGTTGCAAAAGCTACAACCCCCAGCATGTACGGACAGCGGAAGGGCATGCTGGGTCTTTTAGTTATGCAACAGCCGGAGGCATACTACTTTGGCTGGAGATGCTGGGGATTGTAGTTATGCAACAGCTGGAGCCACACTGGTTTGCTACTTAACTCAGTGTGCCTTCAGCTGTTGCAAAACTACAACTCTCAGCAGTCACCGACAGCCAACGGGCATGCTGGGAGTTGTAGTTATGCAACCACCAGATGCACCACTACAACTCCCAGCATGAACTTTAGCTGATTGTGCAAGCTGGGAGTTGTAGTTATACAACAGCTAAAGGTACACTTTTCCATAGAAAAATGTGCCTCCAGCTGTTGCTAAACTACAAGTCCCAGCATGCCCATAAGGGCATGCTGGGAGTTGTGGTGGTCTGCCTCCTGCTGTTGCATAACTACAGCTCCCAGCATGCCCTTTTTGCATGCTGGGGGCTGTTGCTAAGCAACAGCAGGAGGCTGTCACTCACCTCCAACTGCAGATCCACGCCGCCGCCGCGCAGGTCAGTCCCTCGCCGCCGCCGCTCCTGGGGCCCCGATCCCAACAGGGACGCCGGGGATCGGGGTTCCCAGCTCCCGGGGTCTTCTGCCCGCACCCACTCACGTCCTCCGGAAGAGGGGCGGAGCGGGTTGCGGGAGTGACACCCGCAGCAGGCGCCCTGATTGGTCGGCCGGGAAACCGGCCGACAAATCAGGGCGATCGTGAGGTGGCACCAGTGCCACCTCACCCCTGCTGGCAATGGCTGTTCGGGGCCGTCTCTGACGGCCCCGATCAGCCAGTAATTCCGGGTGACTGGAGACCCGATTGACCCGGAATCCGCCGCAGATCGCTGGACTGAATTGTCCAGCGATCTGCGGCAATCGCTGACATGGGGGGACATAATGACCCCCCGGGCGATATGCCATGATGCCTGCTGAACAATTTCAGCAGGCATCCGGCATCGGCTCCGCTCCAGCTAGCGGCTGGGGCTGGAAATGTGCAGGATACGCCCTGTGTCCTTAAGGGGTTAAAAGGGGTATTCCAGTTTCAGAAAACTTTATTTAAATAAAACTGTCACCCCCAGACATACAACATACTAATATAGTGTTAACACAAATTTAACTGGCTTTAGCATGCTTTTGCTTGAAATACCCCTGACTAGAATTGGTGTAGCTCTTTCATTTTCAGTGTAGCATTGTCTTTAACTCCTTCCTTTCTTCCAAGACAATGCCATGTCCGTGTCTGGATCTGGTCTCTGCACTGAAGCCCCTCCAGCCTACTTCACCATCCTCACTATATATCTCTCCCTTCAGCCAACATTAAAGTGAAAATGAGGTGAATATACAGCATGCTGCCTTGCGCTAAGCAATGCCACAGGCAGAGGAGCAGACAGGGGATGAAAACAACAGATGCTGCAACCTTATTGATTGTGCACTAGTTTGCTTTGAAATGAGATGTTCTGCAACAGCTCTGGTTGGGGAACTGGCATGAGTGCTATGGGAGGAAAGTGGCAAAGTGAAAGAGAAAGCAGGGCATTCTGGGAATTGCAGGGGAGTAGAGGCCTAGGACCTCAAAAACTAATACATTTTCGGCTGTTTCAGAACTGGTGAGACAGGTAAGCACCGCTATATGCTTCTTTGGAGTACTTTTTAAAAAAAATTCAGGATAATACTATAGTGAAACAAAATAATTTTTTTTTTTTAATTACCTCTATGTCCTCCATGAGACGCCCAATATAAAGCAGTGCTTCCAGCTTTGTCCAAACCATTGACTCCTACTCTGTTTTCTAAACACTCTCTTAACCAGCTAAGGTTACCTGAAATTATTTAAAAGGAGAAAGATATTTAGGGTATATTCATCTGCTATGAGACGTACGTTTGACATAGGAAAAACAAATGTAAAAATACGTCAAAAACTTAAGAGGGTAAAAGGGGGAGGCAGGACATTTTAAAGTAAAAAAGGAAAACATACAATTTATATACAGAAAGAGTTCATCAGCTCAACCCTGGTTACGCGCAATGTCCGCGCCCGGACAGGTGCACCCCAGCACCGGCAAAGATTCACATAAAGGAAGAAAAGATGGATCCAGCGCAGACTTCGCGCAAATAGTAATTTCTTTTATTCAGGTACCAACATACAGGATAAAAAGTATTTTTTATCCTGTATGTTGGTACCTGAATAAAAGAAGTTCCTATTTGAACGAAGTCTGCGTTGGATCCATCTTTTCTTCCTTTATACAATTTTTATGTACCGTAACTCAAAGCTATACATTTTAATACACCTTCAATGGGAAAAAAAGTACAATGGGATACAAAAGCTCGTCTATAGCACAAAAAAACCGAAAGCCAATGTACAAAAGACCAAACTATGCTGCATTCAAATCTATGAATACACATTTAGTACCCTTTAAACTAGGGATGTCCTAATACCAATACCCGATATTTGCACCGATACCTTTACAGATACTTTTCCAGGCTCCCGTGTCGAAACATCCCTACTTTAAACGTACCTCTCTGCGAATAAGTGTGGGATGGATGTGCATCTATCCTAACTCTATTCGTGCTATAACAAGTATGCAAAAATAAATTTCACCCAAAAGCTATGCAAAAGATCTGCATGGGTCAGCGGCAGAGGTTTTAAATTCCCAGCATGTAAATCTATCTTGCAGGTACAGATTTTAAACAGACCAACACTTTCCTGGAGATAATAAACAATTGTCTAAAAGAAAAACAGTCTTATTTTGTATTCTGTTCTTGAAAAGATGAAAGCTGAGCTGTTATTGGTTGCTATGGGTAATAAAGAGTTTTTCTTAACAGTTTTTGATTAACTCCCCTTCTGAGGTTAAATTTCCCATTCTTTAATCCCTTAAGAACCAGGCCATTTTACACCTTCGGACCAGAGCGTTTTTTGCACATCTGACCACTGACACTTTAAACATTAATAACTCTGGAATGCTTTTAGTTACTCTGATTCCAAGATAGTTTTTTCGTGACAAATTCTACTTTAACATGGTGGTACATTTTTGTGGTAACTTTCATCCTTTCTTGGTGAAAAATCCCAAAACTTGATGACATTTTGCATTTTTCTAACTTTGAAGCTCTCTGCTTGTAAGGAAAATGGATATTCCAAATATTTTTTTTTTTATTCACATTTCCAATATGTCTACTTTATGTTTGCATCATAAAATTGACAAGTTTTTACTTTTGGAAGACACCAGAGGGCTTCAAATTTCAGCAGCAATTTTCCAATTTTTCCCAAAATTTTCAAACTCACTATTTTTCAGGGACCAGTTCAGGTTTGAAGTGGATTTGAAGGGTCTTCATATTAGAAATACCCCATAAAAGACACCATTATAAAAACTGCACCCCCCCCCAAAGTATTCAAAAGGACATTCAGTCAGCGTTTTAACCCTTTAGGTGTTTCACAGGAATAGGAGCAAAGTGAAGGAGAAAATTCACAATCTTCATTTTTTACACTTGCATGTTCTTGTAGACCTAATTTTTGAATTTTTACAAGGGGTAAAAGGAGAAAATTTATAATTGTATTTGTAGCCCAATTTCTCTCGAGTAAGCACATACCTCATATGTCTATGTAAAGTGTTCGGTGGGCGCAGTAGAGGGCTCAGAAGCGAAGGAGCGACAAGGGGATTTTGGAGAGTACGTTTTTCTGAAATGGTTTTTGGGGGGCATGTTGCATTTAGGAAGCCCCTATGGTGCCAGAACAGCAAAAAAAAGAAAAAAAAAAAAAAAAAAACACATGGCATACCATTTTGGAAACTAGACCCCTTGAGGAACGTAACAAGGAATAAAGTTAGCCTTAATACCCCACAGGGGTTTCATGACTTTTGCATATGTAAAAAAAAAAATTTTTCACTAAAATGTGTGTTTCCCCACAAATTTCACATTTTTGCAAGGGTTAACAGCAGAAAATACCCCCCAAAATTTGTAACCCCATCTCTTCTGAGTATGGAAATACCCCATGTGTGGACGGCAAGTGCCCTGTGGTTGAACTACAATGCTCAGAAGAGGAGGAGCACCGTTGAGCTTTTGAAGAGTGAATTTGTTTGGAATGGTAGTCAGGGGCAGTGCCGTGTGCCAGAACAGTGGAACCCCCCACGTGACCCCATTTTGGAAACTACACCCCTCACAGAATTTAATAAGGGGTGCAGTGAGTATTTACACCCCACTGGCATTTGACAGATCTTTGGAACCGTGGGCTGTGCAAATTAAAAATTACATTTTTCATTTTCACGGACCACTGTTCCAAAAATCTGCCAGACACCAGTGGGGCGTAAATGCTCACTGTACCCCTTATTACATTCCGTGAGGGGTGTAGTTTCCAAAATGGGGTCACATGTGGGGGGTTCCATTGTTCTGGCACTATGGGGGCTTTGTAAGCACATGTGGCCTTCAATTCCGGACACATTTTCTCTTCAAAATCCCAATGGCGCTCCCTCTCTTTGAGCATTGTAGTTCGCCCGCCGAGCACTTTACATCCACATATGGGGTATTTTCTTACTCCGAAGAAATGGGGTTACAAATTTTGGGGGGCTTTTTTCCTATTTTCTCTTGTGAAAATGAAAAATTTTGGGTAACCAGCATTTTAGTGTAAAAATTTTTTTTTTAATTTTCCCATCCAACTTTAACAAAAATTTGTCAAACACCTGTGGGGTGTTAAGGCTCACTATACCCCTTGTTACATTCCGTGAGGGGTGTAGTTTCCAAAATGGGGTCACATGTCGGTATTTTTTTTTTTTCCGTTTATGTCAGAACCGCTGTAAAATTAGCCACCCCTGTGCAAATCACCAATTTAGGCTTCAAATGTACATTGTGCGCTCTCACTCCTGAGCCTTGTTATGCGCCCGCTGATCATTTTACACCCACATCTGGGGTATTTCCGTACTCAGGAGAAATTGCTTTACAAATTTTGGGGGTCTTATTTTCCTTTTGCCTCTTGTGAAAATAAAAAGTAAAGGGCAACACCAGCATGTTAGTGTAAAAAAATTATTTATTTTTTTTACACTAACAGGCTGGTGTAGACCCCAACTTTTCCTTTTCATAAGGGAGTAAAAGGAGAAAAAGCCCCCCAGTGGCTGTCCAGAAATGCTGGGAGTTGTTGTTTTGCAACAGCTGGAGGCTCCGTTTTGGAAACACTGCCGTACAATACGTTTTTAATTTTTATTGGGGGGGGGGGGGGGACAGTGAAGGGGTGTATATGTAGTGTTTTACCCTTTATTATGTGTTAGTGTACTGTACTGACAGACCATGCAGGCTGGGAGTTGTACTTTTGCAACAGCTGGAGGCACACTGGTTGGAAAACCTTCAGTTAGGTTCTGTTATCTAACTCAATATTTTCCAACCAGTGTGCCTCCAGCTGTTGCAAAACTACAACTCCCAGCATGTACTGATCACCGAAGGGCATGCTGGGAAATGTAGTTATGCAACAGCTGGAGGGATCGCAACTACAACTCCCAGCATGCTGGGATTTGCAGTTTTGCAACATCTGGTGAGCTACAGTATAGAGACCACTGCAAACTGTGGCCCTCCAGATGCTGTAAAACTACAAATCCCAGCTTGCCCAGACAGCAAACAGTTGTGTGAGCATGCTAGGAGTTGTAGTTTTGCAAGATCTGGAGGGCTATAGTTCAGAGACTACCATATAGTGGTCTCAAACTGTAGCCCTTCAGCTGTTGCAAAACTACATCTCCCAGCATGCCCAAACAGCGGTCTGGGCATGCTGGGAGTTGTAGTTTTAATTTAGCCAAACAACAAGAACGGCCAAACAATACGTGCCGTATGTAGGTCCCGGGGGTACCAATATATAGCCAAAAACAAAGAGACCCACAATACTAATATTTCAAAAAGTATAACAATCTTTATTAGACAATAAAAAACAGTTTTAAAAAATTAGTAAAAGGCAGAGGATGACCTTACGCAGGAGACAACAGGTGCCAGTGGACCTGGTATGGGTAATGTAGGTATTCAGTCAAGAGCATACATAATATAAGGCTGGCGTAGCTGCATGCTTATAATATTGTAACAATAGATATAATATCTAACATACATTGAGGTAACATAGGGAGCAGCAATGCAATACAACAGACATAAATAGGAAATACCTAAAAAAGACTACCTGTCATATACCCAAAGGCCAGGAGCACCAAGCACCAACACCCCAACGCACGTTTTGCGTATGGGCTTCGTCAGGGGGAGTCACGCCCCCCTGACGAAGCCCATACGCGAAACGTGCGTTGGGGTGTTGGTGCTTGGTGCTCCTGGCCTTTGGGTATATGACAGGTAGTCTTTTTTAGGTATTTCCTATTTATGTTTGTTGTATTGCATTGCTGCTCCCTATGTTACCTCAATGTATGTTAGATATTATATCTATTGTTACGATATTATAAGCATGCAGCTACGCCAGCCTTATATTATGTATGCTCTTGACTGAATACCTACATTACCCATACCAGGTCCACTGGCACCTGTTGTCTCCTGCGTAAGGTCATTCTCTGCCTTTTACTAATTTTTTAAAACTGTTTTTTATTGTCTAATAAAGATTGTTATACTTTTTGAAATAATATTAGTATTGTGGGTCTCTTTGTTTTTGGCTATATATGAGTTGTAGTTTTGCAACATCTTGAGTGCTACAGTATAGAGACCACTATATAGTGGTCTCAGACTGCAGCCCTCCAGATGTTGCTAGGCAACTTACCGGCTTCCGTCGGATCCAGGGAGCCTGCTGCATGACATCGCCGCCCGCCGATCTCCGACGCCGATCGTCGCCCGCAGCCTCCGCAGATCGGTAAGTGGACTCTGGTGCCGGTACTCAGTCGTTTCTCCGTCCTGCCCCGCCTATTGTGGGTGGGCAGGACGGGGAAAACGAAAGCTAACCCCCCCGCCCCCGATCTGCTATTGGTGGTTGCGTCTAGACCACCAATAGCAGGGATAGGAGGGTTGGCACCCCTGCCACCTCACTCCTATCTCTTCAGGGGGATCGAGGGTGTCTTAGACACCCGCGATCCCCCTTATATTCCGGGTCACCATAGACCCGTAATTGCGCAAATCGCAAGTGTGAATTCACTTGCGATTTGCGCCGATCGCTGACATGGGGGGGGGGGGGGTCTGATGATCCCCCTGGGCATTTGCGCGGGGTGCCTGCTGATAGATATCAGCAGTCACCCCGGTCCGGTCCCCACCCAGTGCGCGGCGGGGCCCGAAATTCCCACGGACGTACGAGTACGTGCCTGGTCCTTAAGTACCAGGGTGCAGGGACGTACTCATACGTGGCTGGTCCTTAAGAGGTTAAAGGGGTACTCCAGTGGAAATCTTTTTTTCAGATCAACTGGTGCCAGAAAGTTAAAACGATTTGCAAATTATTTGTATTACAAAATCTTAATCCTTCCAGTACTCAGCTGCTTTATAATAAAGAGGAAGTTGAGTTGTTCTGTCTGACCACAGTGCTCTCTGCTCACACCTCTGTCCATATCAGGAACTGTCCAGAGTAGGAGCAAGACCCCATATAGAGATAGTAATCAGCCAACTAACGCGCAAACACTCATTCTGTTATGCAAGTAATGTAGAAAGAAAGAAAATGGAGGCACCTAACTACCACACCATGAACATAAAAACTGGCACATGCAGATGAATATCCATGTTAATTATCAGTTCAATAATAAAGCTGAATGTATCAGTGGTGTAAGGAAGTCCATAGAATCAAAAATGCAGATTAAAAAAAAAAAAAAAGAAAGAGAGAAAATGAAGTCCAGCACATTGTCTGAAATCAGCATCTTGATGCCGCCATGGATGACCGGGATGGTGCGGGAAGCTCAGAGGCTACAAACCAATAGGTTTTGTGCAGGTGCCGGTTTGTAGCCTCTGAGCTTCTCGCACCATCCTGGTCATCCATGGCGGCATCAAGACACTTATTTCAGACAATGTGGCAAGTTGCTGGACTTCATTTTCTCTTTATTATCTGCACTCATTCTGATATATTATCGTCTGCACTCCTCCCCATGTAATAGAAGTGTGCACAAGTAATTGTTTGTGTGACCCTCCCTGCCCAACGGTCAAGCCATGTGGTAGGCTCTGTAAATGAGGACCAATCTACCACATAAGAACTTTACACTTTCACAGATGTGCTTGGGCTGTTAAATAGGGCCTCAAGCCTCTACAGGTTTTTGAGCCTCCAAAACTTTTTCTTCATCAACTGACAGTAAGAAAAGATCTTGATAGGTTAATGACCTAAAAAGATCTGCTAAAGATTAAAGGGGTTATAGTTACCCAAACAATATTGGCTGAGAGCCTGAACTACTATGGTCTATCCAAATACATCAACACCAAAACAAATGACCATAATAAAATAATCATGAAAAAATAGAAATACTTTATTGTGACGCCCCTTGAGAAAGCAAGATTGCGAAAACGTGTTCGGGGGTAAGGTGAGAGGTGGTGTGTGGAGTGCATGTCCAGGTTATTTTTTACTGTGTTCATTATCTTTATACTCTGGTCTGTTCATGATGATATAGGTTGCGGCCCCAGGGAGTAGCCATTGTCCCTCCTGCAGTGGCCCATACTTATGTTACATTGTCCACTTTGTATGTGTATTTGCACAGCACGACTGGCCACAATTTACCAGTGTGCACCTTATGACCATAGTTGTACTGTTTACTTACCTGCATTGCTTCATGCGTAATCCACAATATATATATAATATATATATTTTTTTTTCTTTATTTTTTCCATACAGCATGTTTCCATTTTTTGATAGGATCTAGTTGATTCTCACCTCTCATCTTCCACCTACCTGTGCTTCTGTCGTACCTAATCTTCAAGTTTTTTTTATATTTTTATGTCATGTTTTTGTAAACAAAGTATTTCTATTTTTTCATGCTTATTTTATTATGGTTATTTGTGTTGGTGTTGATTGTGTTGGAGTATCCAGCATTAAAAAAAAAAATAAATAAATAAAAACCACACACCTTTGTGGAAACCTAGCCTAATGGCAACAATTTGGTACACCACACTTACCTCTTTTAGCTGCTTCGTGCAGTGGATTATCAATAGATTCAGCCTGTTCTGCAACTGGAAAAAGAAAAGAAAAAAAAAATGTTCAGAAGCACTTATTTTGACACCCTGTTACATGAGATCGCACTATGCAGCCGAAAGTCAGATTTGGAAACAAACTATACAAAGATGTAACACCTCACATATCCTCAAAGCGAGTATTTGTATTTTTGCCTGGTTAAGGACCGTTATCGGCTGGATGAGTGTTCCTAGGAAGTTCATTCCAGATAACTGACCCGTGTAAAAGAGTCAATGTTCGGCAGATGAAGGCAGAACACTTATTTGTCGGCTGACTGGATCTTCTGTGTGGCCAATACGATAATCATTATTTACCTATGTCTCCCTTTGTAAACAAGTGATGTGCGGCCACAATGATTAAGTTTAAGGGTTGAGTAAACAATTCAGTGAACGGCCCTGCTGTACAGTTGATGGAGCTTTGTAAAGCTTGAGTAAACAAGCGCCAATCACCTTGATCTTTATTACACTGATATTTTTAGGGAGCTGTGACTACAGGCTTAAAGGGGTACTCCGGTGGTCAACATGTTTTTCCGTTTGTGACTTACCCTTTTTGTTTTGTTTCATTTCTATTCTTGTTGTTTAGCCTACTCTATTTCCGTTCTTTGTTGTCTTTTTATCCCCCACTTTGTTTTCCTATCTTTCCTTCTATTTCCTGTTTCTTGCTGTGCCGAAAACTACAAATCCCAGCATGCCACATGCCTTGCTGGTTTGGGACGGCCCCTTTTTTTTTGTTTGTTTGTTTCGCCCTTTACCTACCCTACTATTTTCCCGGGTCGGCCCCCTTATACACAGCACACTAATATAATCAGCTTTGGTTGGTATACACTGGCATACACACACAAAAGGAACTACAACTCCCAGCATGTGTCATTCAGGAGTCTTCAGTATAACACCAGCATGCTGCCTCTGTAGTCTCCTGGGGGTTGTAGTTCACCACACCTCTGTAGGGCACACACCAGTGTTTCCCAACCAGGGTGCCTCCAGGTGTTGCAAAACTACAACTCCCAGGATGCCCTGACAGCCTTTGGGCATCCTAGGAGTTGTAGTTTTGCAACAGCTGGAGGTACACTGGTTGGGAAACACTGGTGTTACATGATGTGTATGCTGAATAGGCTAGAACAGTGTTTCCCAACCAGTGTGCCTCCAGCTGTTGCAAATCTACAACTCCCAGCATGCCCAAAGTCTGTCAGGGCATGCTGGGAGTTGTAGTTTTGTAACCGCTGGGGGCACACTGGTTTGTAAACACTAGCATACACACACACACCAGGGACTACAACTCCCAGCATGTGTTATTCAGGAGTCCCCCTCCCCCTTCACATATAGAGATCATCCCCAGTATGAGATTTATTCCTCTAAAGTCCATACATCCCCAGCCCGTGCACCTTCTCATTCTCCCCTTCAGATAACACTTATCTTCTCTGTGAGGTCCTTCTGCTGTGCAGACTTGCGTCCTTAGAATACAGAGCAGGGGAGAGGGGAGGAGCTGTGTACTCAGCTGGATGAGATAAGGGGGTGTGGCTTATTTTTCTCATGCAGACAGAGTAAAAAAAAAAAAAAAAGCTGTGACATCTTGTCCACAACAGACTCAGAACTGTGGACAACAGTAAAAGAAAACCCTCTGAACTACAGAACTTCCTGCCCAACAAACAGGTAAGAAAAACACACATGCTGCCAAAACAAATAACACATGTATATTGCAAAAAACGAAACTTACAAAGAAGATGCCATATAGTCAAAAAAAAAATTAACAACCGGAGTACCCCTTTAAAGCCAGCCATAGGATAGGAATAATTGTTGGCTTAAACTTTCAACTGGCAGCCATATATTTTGTCAGATTTGGACTAACAGGTAGATTATTATTACAGGTATATGGTGTGAGCAGGAATAAGTGTCCTTGTCTATGGCTAGATACGACAAATATGCATTTCCTACAGTCACTTTTAAAGAAAGAAGAACTGCTTGCTATAAGTACAAAGTTTGGAGACGCTGAGAACAATGCCACTGTGAGAAGAAATGCATTTCTGCATTTTAAAAAGCTAAAATGAAGGCTTCCTCTTTAAACTAAACAAGAAGGCACTGTATGATGCACTGCGGTTTGTAAACTGCATATTCAACATAAGGTTACTCAATCGACACTCTCAAAGTGGGCACAGCGAGTGACCAAAGAATCCGGGTGGACCTTGATATCATTTGAATAGTAGTTATTTGACTTAGAAACACTGCCTGAGCACAGACAACCCAAAACTATTAAACTTCCAGGTTTGGCTTGGTGTAACCTCCTATTTCTAAAGGAGGGATGGAGAGGAACACCTGGCACACACCTCTGACCAAGAACCTAAAAGCAAGAGGGGCAAGAAGTGATGTGAAAGATACTTCTTCTATAGTCATTTGAAATACACTTGTTCTATACAAGCCAAAAATATCTAATGTCCATTGTCAGTTATACAGTGGGGCAAAAAGGAGATTTTTTATTTACTAGGAGGTGTGACACTATGGAAACAAAAAAAGTCGGCTCCTCCCAGCAGGATATATCCGCCTCCAGGCCCTGAGCTAATCAATCAGTTTTAGTTCCAGAGCAATAGGAGAGGACCGACAGGTCAAAGAAGACCCAAACTGTCCGAGAATCAGAAGAAAAAATACCACTGAACACACCCTCGGACAGAGAACCGAAGAAAACCCCCAAAAAAGGGTGGGAGCTGTGTCCCCCCAATGGATCCTCCGAGAAAGATTTTACAGTAAATAAATAAAAAAAATCTCCTTTTCTCTATCGGCTCCATTGGGGGACACAGACCGTGGGACGTACAAAAGCCGTCCCTTGGGTGGGCAGATGAGCAGTCAGGCAGACGGCCGTTCCACTGCCGCCTGCAACACTTTACGGCCCAGACTAGCATCAGCCGTTGCGAAGGTATGAACCCGGAAGAACCTCGAGAAAGTGTGCAAAAACGACCAGGTAGCCGCCTTGCAAATCTGCGAGGCCGAGGCTCTGTTCTGGAGAGCCCAGGATGCCCCAACAGAAGGGGTAGAATGAGCCACAACCCTGAAGGGAGGAATCTTCCCTTTACAGCGATAGGCTTCCGAAATGGCAGACCGAATCCACCGAAGAAATGGTGGCCTTGGAAGCAAGTTGTCCCTTACGATGACCTTCCTTAAGGACGAAAAAGGAACCAAACAAAACGAAGTAGTAATAGAGAGATAGAACCTAATAGCCCGAACCACATCCAGCTTGTGGAGTAATCGCTCCTTAGGATGAGAAGAAGCGGGACAAAAAGACGGGAGGACAATGTCCTCATTGAGATGAAAAGCCGAAACCACCTTAGGCAAAAAGGAAGGATCTGGCCGGAAAACAACTTTGTCCTGGTGGACCACCAGAAACGGAGAATGGCAGGAGAGAGCCGCCAATTCAGACACCCTCCGGATGGAGGGGATAGCAACAAGAAACGCCACCTTCCAAGAAAGGAGGCACAGAGACACCTCTCTAAGGGGCTCAAAGGGTGCACCCTGGAGGGCACTCAGAACCAGATTCAAGTCCCAAGGGGAAGAGGGTGACCGGTAAGGAGGGACAGCATGCGCCACTCCTTGAAGGAAGGTCCGGACATGAGAATTAGAAGCCAGAGGACACTGGAAAAGAATAGAAAGGGCCGAAACCTGACCCAAAAGGGAACTGAGAGACAACCCCAGTTCCAAACCCGACTGCAAAAAGGAGAGAAGATGGGGAACCAAGAAAGACAGGACCTGAGCTTTACACCAGCGAAAATAAGACCGCCAAGTACGGTGGTACATTTTTGCCGAGGAGGGCTTATGAGCCCTGAGCATGGTGTGAATGACTCAACCGCCACGCCGTCAAATGCAGCGACTGTAAATTGGGGTGGCAAAGAGGACCCTGTGAGAGCAGGTCCGGACGAAGCGGAAGGCGCAGCGGAGCTAAAGACCCGAGGAGCCGTAGCCAGGCCAAAGGGGAGGGCTACGAATTGAAAATGCCCCTCCGGAACCGCAAAGCGGAGATACCGATGATGGCCTGGAAATATTGGCACATTGCGGTAGGCATCCTTGATGTCCAAAGAAAGAAACTCCCCTTGTTCTAGGGATGCCACTACCTAACGGAGAGATTCCATTCGGAAGTGGCGGATGAGAAGATGACGGTTGAGACGCTTGAGGTCTAGGATTGGTCATACAGAACTGTCCTTCTTGGGGACCACAAAAAGATTGGAATAGAAACCCCGAAAACTCCTGACCCAGGAGTCCTGAATGTGTGTGGTCCAGATGTCTCGAAAAAGTAAGAGACGACCTCCCCACCTGAGAAAAAACTGCAGGTGGGGGCTTTACTTCATGCGGAAGTGGGTTTGCGGTTGCCTGATTTGGCTGCAAACCGGCCGGAACGGTTGGTGTCCGACTTCCAAGACAGGCGCGCCCGGAACGAGGGAGCCTTCTCGTCCCGCGAAGGCATCTGCTCAGACCCCTTGCTGGGGCCAAGGGTCCGAAAGGACCGAATGGAAGAGGACTTCCTTTGGGAAGCGGAGCGCGCCTTATTTTGAGGCAACATGGAACTCTTACCCCCCGTCGCCTCAGAGATAATATCGTCAAGGCGCTTGCCAAAAAGACGGCCACCCGTAAAAGGAAGCTCAGTGAGAGACCTTTTGGAAGCGGCATCCGCATTCCAAGCTTTAAGCCACATAGAACGGCGGAGAGCAACTAGGTGACCCAGAGCAAAAGCAGAACAACGGGCTGACTGCATGGAAGCGGTGCACAGAAATTCCCCAGATTTAGAGCATTGGAGAGCCAGAGCAGACAGATCCTCTGGGGGGGGATCCCGCTAGGATACCCTGACGGAGTTTTAGGCACCACTTCGATAGGGCCTTGGACGCCCATGTCGAGGCGAAGATGGGAAGAAGCGAAGAGCCAGCTGCTTCAGAGGCAAACTTCGCTAAGGACTCCACCTTCTTGTCCGTGGAATCCTTGAAGGCAGTCGCATCTGCCAGTGTAGTAGCCTTAGAGATTCGAGAGATTGGTGGATCCACTGAAGGAGGGGAAACCACCTTAGTGACAATATCCTTGTCAAATGAATAACGTTCTTGAATCGTCTTTATTTCCAGGAACCTCTTGTCTGGATGTTTCCATGCAGATTCCAGAATGGCGTCAAAGTCAGCGTGAGAGCGGAACCTTTGAGGTGCTGGCTTAGCACGATGAAAGGATACTTCAGGAGTTACATCCGAAGATCCTGGATCCTCTAAGTTAAAGGTGTCTCTTATGGCTGCGACCAATGAGCTCACCGTTTCAACTGTACCCGAGCAGTCCTCTGAGTCAGATGCCGATTCGGAAGCCTCATCAGCCAGTTCACCAGGAGAATGTGAACGAGTGGAGGCAGTCCTGGAGGGTGGTGACACTGACCAGGTACGCGGCTCTGGCGTGGCAGAGCTGCGACTCCGAGAACGTCCTCTGGGAGGAGCGATGTTTGTGACCAGATGACAGGGGGGGCTGGACCCACGGGGGGGGGGGGGGAGGGAGCGCCCACGCCAATCTGAAGACTCATTGGAAGAGTCGGACGAGGCACCCCTAGTACGCTTGTGAGAGCGTGAAGTATGTGGGGAAGAGGAGCGGGCCCCCAGAGAGGGCCGGCACAGGGCAGACCCCTTCAAGGCGGACGCCACTTCCCGGGAGGCCTCAGCCACTGAACGGGAGACTTGAGTTAAGTCAGCCATATACTGGGTCAGAGAAGAAACCCAGGCTGGAGGGGCGGCTGAATCCACCGGAACCGAAAGTGCATCCGGGGGTAACAGGGGGTCTGAGGGAGCAGTGGAGCAGGCAGAGCAAGTGGGCTCAATAGAGCCAGGCATCTTAGCATTACAGTGCTTACAGACAAAATAAGACACCAACATTCCAGTTTTCTGTTTAGAGGGAGGAACTGCTCTGGGTACGGACATAATGAGAAAAAGACAGGAACTTTCTCACCCTAGTCTGTGTCCCCTGGCAGCTGCAGTGAGGAGAACTCGGCTCCGTGCAGCTAGAGTGTAAAACGGGCGAGCCAATAGCCAGAGAGGGGCGTGCCTGAGGCAGAGGCACTAACTGATTGGCCCCTTCCACTGAAATTTGCGCCCACGGCGCTGATTGGAGGCCACTTCGCGCCTCTAGGGAGCTCCGACAGCCCAGGGGGCGGAGCTATGAGAAGAGCGGAGAAGAACATGTAATGGCAACCCCTCCTTGTGCCGAGTGCACACGTCAACCGCATATACGCTCGGGGGGAAGTGAGCAGGCGGCCCAAACGCCGGCAGCGGCTGCAGGAGAAAACAAAAGTAAGCCAGGGCTCAGAGCGCCCGGCCAGAACGAGCGCCGCGGCTGTCCGCCGCATATAAAGTGCCGCGGTCATAGCCGCACAGTAAACACACACACACACACACACACACACAGTGAAGCAGTAAAAACACATTCACACAGTGTAAAAACAGAATGCATGCCCCTAAGATGCCACTGCTCGCCCCAGAATAAAAAACAAGCCCCAGTATAAGCCAGCCCCATAAACCTGAAAAGGTGGGCCAAAAACTGAGGGTCTCCAGAGGTTGCAAGTCCGCACCTAAGGGAGAAAAGGGAAATGTACTTACCTCAGTCAGAAGAACTTACCTAATGGAGTCTTCCGTGAAGTCTTCAGTCATCTTTTTTGTCGGCAGCATCACGCCTAGCTGCTATGCGCGAGCGAGGCGAGCAGGGAAATAGGGGGACCCGGACCCATGAGGTACCACCCAGACGCTGACCGTTGGCGAGGGGGGGGTGAACAGCGCATATACGCAATGTCTGTGCCCCCTTACTCGCAATGGGGAAACAGGGAACCGGAGTCCCTGAGTCCCCACCTGAAAACAAGAAAGAAAAAGGAATAAAAAAAAACTAACACGTCCCTATACTAGGAAAACAATAAATCAGAAGACCTGGTCTGGAGAATTCCAGACCATGTCCACCTCCTGCAAGACACTAAGCTAAAACTGATTAGCGGGTATATCCTGCTGGGAGGAGCCGACTTTTTTTGTTACCATAGTGTCACACCTCCTAGAAACAGCAGCATACACCCACGGTCTGTGTCCCCCAATGGAGCCGATAGAGAAAAAGTATTTTGTCAGCCAGCATTTGTACAAGTTCTCCCACTTAAAAAGATGAGAGAGGCCTGTTATTTTCATCATAGGTATACCTCAGCTATAATAGACATAAGGAAAAAAAAAATCCACAAAATTACATTGTCTGACTTTTAAAGAATGTATTTGAAAATTATTGTGGAAAATAAGTATTTGGTCACCTACAAACAAGCAAGATTTCTGGCTCTCACAGAACTGTAACAACTTCTTTAAGAGTCTCCTCTGTCCTTCACTTATTACCTGTATTAATGGCACCTGTTTGAACTTGTCATCAGTATAAAAGACACCTGTCCACAACCTCAAACAGTCACACTACAAGCTCCACTATGGCCAAGACCAAAGAGCTGTCGAAGGACACCAGAAACAAAATTGGAGACCTGCACCAGGCTGGGATGACTGAATCTGCAATAGGCAAGCAGCTTGGTGTGAAGAAATCAACTGTGGGAGCAATTAATAGAAAATGGAAGACATACAAGACCACTGATGATCTCCCTCAATCTGGGGCTCCACGCAAGATCTCACCCAGTGGTGTCAAAATGATCACAAGAGCGATGAGCAAAAATCCCAGAACCACATAGGGGGACCTAGTGAATGACCTGCAGAGAGCTCGGACCAAAGTAACAAAGGCTACCATCAGTAACACACTACGCCACCAGGGACTCAAATCATGCAGTGCCAGAAGTGTCCCCCTGCTTAAGCCAGTACATGTCCGGGCCCGTCTGAAGTTTACTAGAGAGAATTTGGATGATCCAGAAGAGGATTGGGAGAATGTCATATGGTCAGAAGAAACCAAAGTAGAACTTTTTGGAAAAAACTCATTGGGGGAGATTTATCAAAGCTGTCTATGTCCCACATCAATATAGACCAAACTACAGAGGGTTAGGCTGGTCTATTGTGTGCCTAGTTTATCAAAAGTCACACGGCTCTTGATAAATTCTGCACACGGACTTCGTGATCTATGCTTTAGGCTGTATTTAAACCTGCTCCAGCATGGTCTGACATTACAGCCGATGTGACTTGTCGCTGAAAAGCCGCTTTTGATAAATTCAGAACCAATGCATTTCGGGGAATTATACTGCACCTAATGTGGGGAACTATACTGTATACTGCACCTAATGTGAGGAACTATACTGCGCCTAACGTGGGGAACTATACTATGTTCCCCACAGTAGGCGTAGTATAGTTCCCCACATTAGGTGCAGTATACAGTAGTCCCCCACATTAGGTGCAGTAAAGTTCCCCACATTAGGTGCGGTATAGTTCCCCACATTAGGTGCAGTATACAGTAGTTCCCCCCACATTAGGTGCAGTATAGTTCCCCCACATTAGGTGCAGTATAGTTCCCCCACATTAGGTGCAGTATAGTTCCCCCACATTAGGTGCAGTATAGTTCCCCCACATTAGGTGCAGTATAGTTCCCCCCATAGACATACAGCCTTCAGCCATATACAGTGTATGGCTGGAGGCTGTATGCCTGTTTACTGCCCCGCTTGAGTATTCCGACCACCGATCCGGGGTCACAATCTACAGCTATGGCCTATGGGCCATAGCAGTAGATCCCGGGAGCGGCGGTCGGAACACTGAAGACGACAACAGGTCACTTACCATACCTGCGCGTCCTCCTCACTGCTCCGCTGTACTGTTGCTATGGGCGCACGCACGGGACGTCAGTGACGTCTCTGCGTGTGCTTCCTCCCAGCGGCCCAGGTGTGGCCACTGTGAGGTAAACGGGGCATCCTTGTGTCCTGATTTTTCGGGACACAGGGATGTCCGGAATGTGACAGGGGTCCCCTGCGGGCACGGGGCCTGGAACTGGTCACTGTTTTAAACAATCTTTAACAAGAAGCCAACGCTGTGACCACTTTAAAACAGTTGCCCCCCCGCCTACTGAGCAGCCGGCAGGGGGCCCCCTGGGGGATGGGGGCCCTAGGCAATTGCCTGGTGTGCCCCGCCCTAATGCCGGCCCTTGCCACAAGGAACATTGGGGACTCTGTTGGTGTGTAGGCGACACATCATAAATATAGTAGAACCTTACCATAATTACTTGGTATAAGTCCAGTTTTTCCCTTACAGGTGCCCTTCCACCAGTTGGAATCACTCTAGGAAAAGAGAAACCTTTACAGATACATTTGTAAACAGTCACACACAGAATATACATAAAAAGGGGTTGTCCGAGTCATTTAAAAACAAGGCCAGTGCTTGCAATTGTAACGTAGTAACATAGTTCATAAGGTTGAAAAAAGACCAGAGTCCATCAAGTTCAACCTATACCCCTAATAAGTCCCTACTGAGTTGATCCAGAGGAAGGCAAAAAACCTTCATACTAGAGGTAAAAATTCCTTCCTGACTCCAAATATGGCATCAGAATAAATCCCTGGATCAACCTTCTGTCCATATAAATCTAGAATCCATAACCTGTAATGTTGTTATTCTCCAAAAATGCATCCAGACAACTTTTGAACTATTATACAGAGTTCACCATGACCACCTCCTCCGGGAGAGAGTTCCATAGTCTCACTGCTCTTACAGTAAAGAATCCCCGTCTGTTCTGGTGTAGAAACCTTTTCTCTAGACGTAGAGGATGCCCCCTTGTTATAGATGCAGTCCTGGGTATAAATAGTTCATAGGAGAGATCTCTGTACGGTCCGCTGATATATTCTTAGTCTTATTCTCACTGCATCCTCCATAACTTTTTCTACCACTACAGCTATGATGTACCTGCATGCCCACCTCCAGCCTCAGTAGTCACTTATTGTTTACCACTGAGGTCAGAGATTGGCAGCAACAGTGACATGAGTATATGGGCACATCAATCTAAGTGTGAAAACCAAAAACTGGTATAGAGAGGAATGGTATAATGGTGCTGGACATGGCAAGGATTAAACAGGTATGGCAATTGTAAATGTATTAATTTTTTTAAATGACAATCTCAAGTGCTGGGAACTTTTTTTAAATACCTCAGACAAGTCCTATAAATTACCCATGTTTGTCCTCATGCATACTGCAATGCTATGAACATGCTGGAGGTGCAGGACCTGTGATGAAGTCACAATCATATGACCAGTTCATGTGGGGGCAGAGATCAGAAGTGCAAGACATAAGAGTAGAGCTGAAGGACCTGCAAGGATGATGATCATGTCATAGGAGTGGATGGATCTGAGCTAGAGGTTAAAATAAAAAAAAAATTTGAGTGTAGGTCACATGTTTCCTGTATAAAACCAAGCCGGGCGGGCAGAAGAGTACACCAAGTGAATGGGAATGCCCACAGTGCACCAAAGCACATAATTAGCATATTGGGATATTCTGGTATATCCCAGAACAAGGCGACGGAGGGGAAAAAAAAATATGATAAACATTGCTGGAGTCAGGAATTACCTTGTTCCAGGAGGTTTGTGACAGATTTTACCAGCCCTTGTCTACTAGAGGGAAAGCTGCTGCTTGTTGTTTGAGGTTCTTGCTCATACTGCAGAGTCCAGAGATTGTCTTAAATGGGTAATCAAAGTAAAGGAAGCACCGCACTCACTGGAAAGTCCATGCAGATTTTCTATATTCCATAAAATGTGAAGGGTAGTGAACACGGCCATACCGAGCAGTTGGCTAAGCCGCCTGAGGCATTCACAACATTCACAGGTGTGAATGTCTCCGGCGTCTTAGCAAACTGCTCGGTATGGCCGTGTTCACTACCCTTAACGTTTTTATGGAATAAAGAAAATCTGCATGGATTTTCCGGTGAGTGCAGTGCTTCCTTTACCTTGATTTATACCCAGCGTTGGTTGTGTGCTTTTCCACCTTGCACCTCTGGACCCCAGCAGTATTTGTGTTTCAGCTAGATCCAGTGCATTGCGCTTCACTTGTGACTGTTGCTCCCATGCAGTGTCGGATTGCACGCTTCTGTACCTTACCTATATGTAGATTTGTAAATTACTTCTATTTAAAAATCTTAATCCTTCCAGTGCTGATCAGCTGCTGTATAATAGAGGAAGTTCTTTTCTTTTTGAATTTATTTTCTGTTTGTCCACAGTGCTCTCTGCTGACACCTCTGTCCATGTCAGGAACTGTCCAGAGCAGGAACAATTCCCCATAGCAAACCTATCCTCTGGACAGTTTCTAACACGGACAGAGGTGTCAGCAGAGAGCACTGTGGTCAGACAAAAAAAAAAAAAAAGAACTTCCTGTTGAGCATACAGAAGCTGATAAGTACTGGAAGGAATAAGATTTTTAAATAAAAGTAATTCACAAATCTGTTTAACTTTCTGCCACCAGTTAATTTAAGAAAGAAAAAAAAACTAATCAGAGTACCAATTTAAAATATATCCTTTAAGGGGAACAACCCCTTTAAAGAGTACCTGTCACCTAACTAAACTTTTAATATATTGTTCCTTATGTAATTATAAGACACTTTGCTATTTATTTGCTGTTAAAATTCTCAACCTTTACGGGTAAAACTCAACAAAATTTGAATATTGTGCAAAGTTGATTTATTTTTGTGCAAAGTCCATTTATTTCAGTAATGCAACTTAAAAAGGTGAAACTAATATATGAGAGAGACTCATTACATGTACAGCAAGATAGTTCAAGCCGTGATTTGTCATAATTGTGATGATTATGGCTTACATCTCATGAAAACCCCAAATCCCATATGATTTGGGAAGCCATGTCATCTGCTGGTGTTTGCCCACTGTGCTTCATGAAGTCCAGGGTCAACGCATCTGTCTACAAGGAGATTTTCAGGGCACTTCCTGCATCCTTTCCTTTTAAGTTGCATTAATTAAATACAATGGACTTTTGCACAATATTCTAATTTTTGGAGTTTCACCTGTATAGGTTTTTAATGTGATTGAAAAAACGGCCACTAGGTGGCTCTGTCGTGTTCCCACTCGCAAGTCAAAGAGTTAGTTAGGCGGGGAGGAGACCAAACTCAGGAAGTGCGTGCAGGGCATGGTGTGGCACAACTCTCGCAGGCTTAAAGGGGTAGTCCAGTGGTGAAAAACTTATCCCCTATCCTAAGGCTAGGGGATAAGTTTGAGATCGCGGGGGTCTGACCGCTGGGGCCCCCTGCGATCTCTCTGTACGGGGGCCAGGCTCTCCGGCCAGATAGCGGGTGTCGACCCCCGCACGAAGCGGCGGTTGACACGCCCCCTCAATACATCTCTATGGCAGAGCCGGAGATTGCCGAAGGCAGCGCTTCGGCTCTGCCATAGAGTTGTATTGAGGGGGCGTGTCGGCCGCCGCTTCGTGCGGAGGTCGACACGTCCCCTTCCCGCGGGCTGTTGGGGCCCTGTACAGGAGATCGCAGGGGGCCCCAGCGGTCGGACCCCCCACGATCTGCAACTTATCCCCTATCCTTAGGATAGGGGATAAGTTGTTCACCACTGGGTCACCACTGGACTACTCCTTTAAGTGACGCTGCACCTGCTGAGGAATGCCCACTTTCTCCTGTCGGGAGCTCACACAATGTGAGCAAGGGGAAAGGTATGATACAGAGATTTGTAAATTTTTAAGGGCAGGAAGGGTGTTAGGAGTAGTTAGGGTATATAATCTGAGTTAGTTTAGAAAATATTGTTTGATGACAGGTACTCTTTAAGACATACTAAATGATAGATTACTAACTGACAATGTTTTATGATGTTGTTATCAATGAATGTGAGGTCATGAATATGCTGAGGAAGGAGAGGCGTCCCCCATCACTTTCCCCACAGCACTGCTTACATCCAGCATTTTGTAATCCTTTTCATCTGTTATCAAAGACATGTCAGGAAATGTATAAAAAAAACAAAAACACTTACCATCTCTGAAATATAAAGAATATCCCCTTCATCGAAGTATAGTTCATCAGGCTGAGAAAATAGCATAGGAAATACATGTAAACCATAGTGTAATTGAAAACTAAAGCCAGTACATGAATACGTTTGGCTGCTGCCAAGTCAAATATATTCGAAGAAAAGTCATATATGCAAAACCAGTATAGGTTCATTCTGTCCCATCACCCAGACATGGTGGTTGGCGTGAGGAAGCCACAAGCTGTTCTCATTTCCATATTATCACACAATGTAGACGTTCACTTGAGAAATATCAGCCACATGTTCACATCTAGAACATTAATGAAAAGGCCATAAACTGAAAAAAGGAAAAAGAAAAACAATGCAAATAAAGAAACACATACCGTTCTAGGCTCAAAGGTGTACAAAGCCCGAAACACTTTCACTTGCCCTGCAAAAGAAATAAATATAGTGACTACAATGAAATGATCTGCACCTTTTTCTTGGTACTGACCCACTCCTGGATCAGTCTTCCTTGACATTTTCACTGTTGTGAAAATTTAGACCATTCTTGCCAACCTTTGGCTAGTTTAAATAAACAAACAAAACAAAAGCCTGGCTTTAGTTAAACCATCATATAGGATTCCCTTCTTTCATTAGCCTATAGTGCTACCCTTCACTTCCGTGGCAGAACTTGATGGACAACCATACTAACTACAATATCTGAAGGCTTCAAAAATATCCCTTGCGTATGGCACTTGAACCATTACACAAGATCACAGGGCACACATTTTTACGCACGCGAGTCCCCGCTTTGGAAAAGGCCTTTTTATTACAATGTTCTCCCTACAGTACACTTGATCACAGGACGGACCCCCAGCACTATGTGGGGAACCAGCGTTACACTTCTCTGCAGCTTCACTACAGGGAAAAGGAATTCAGGAATCAGTCCCCGATTAAGTCAATAGGCAGTCTGTGTCCTGGGTGCTCCTAAGCACAAGACTAGTTTTGTAGCAGCTCTCCTTTATAGTAGGGTGGGTATTTTGCTGCCGATTTTTCTACCATTTGAAGTCAATGGGTAGGAAAATCTGCAGCAAAATACACACGTGTGAACTGATCCTCAAAAAACAATTCAGTAAATGGTTCTCCAGCTATGTCTTCCATTTTAACCATATCACACATGAACAGTATATGCAGGGGTGTGGAAATATAAAGAGAAAAAAAACACTTGCCCAAGGGACTAAAAGGGAGCAGAATCTAATTGTCCCTCATAACAATCTACTTGTCCAGGTACAAAATAACTTTAACCCAAATAGTATGTAAATAAGGTCTTTTATTAACAGAAACTTGATAGGCAGAACAGTATGTCACCCCATTTCCACATTAAAGGAATACTTCAGTGCAAAATAACACCCCCTGTGCCATTATGCTAACCGTGCCGCCCCCCGCTGATACCTCCTGCGCCATTTCCCACCTCTGAGCCCCCCGCGTCATCATATTCCCCCCTCTGATACCCCCTGCGCCATCATATTCCCCCCCCTCTGATACCCCCTGCGCCATTATAATCTTCCCCTCTGATACCCCCTGCGCCATTATAATCTCCCCCTTGATGCCCCCTGTGCCATTATAATCTCACCCCCCGATGCCCTCTGTGCCATTATACTCCCCCCCTCTGATGCCCCGTGTCATTATAATGCCCCCCCTCTGATGCCACGTGTCATTATATCCCCCCCTCTGATGCCCAGTGTCATATTCCCCCCTCTGATGCCCACTATGCCATTATATCCCCCCTCTGATGCCCCCTGCACCATTATATCCCCCCCTCTGATGCCCCCTGCACCATTATATCCCCCCTCTGATGCCCCCTGTGCAATTATATCCCCGTGTCATTATATTCCCCCCCTCTGATGCCCCCTGTGTCATTATATTGCCCCCACCCTCTGATGCCCCCTGTGTCATTATATTGCCCCCCCCCCCCCTCGGATGCCCGTGTCATTATATGGTAACCCCTCTGATGCCCTGTGTCATTATATGGCCACCCCTCTGATGCCCCCTGTGTCATTATATTGCCCCCCCCCCCCCCGGATGACACCTGTGTCATTATATTTCCCTCCATGATGCCATGTGTCATTATATGCCCCCCCTGATGACCACTGTGTCATTATATTCCCCCTCCCTGATGCCCCCTGTGTCATTATATCCCCCCCCTTCCGATGCCTCTTGTGTCATATTTCAGCCCAATTCCCCTCTCCTGTACCACATTATTTACCAAACCTCACCTCGTCTCTGATCCCCTGCTACCTGTCCTCCGGCCCCATGTGTGCTCCGGCAGGCTCAGGGGCTCGGCGGTCACTTGTTGCTGTACCGCATCCTCGGTCCGATCGGAGGGGCGCGTGATGAGTGACATCGCACACGCCTATGCCGGGACGCTGTCGTCCTGCGCTGCTCACTATAGGCCGCAGTGCACAGCTGCAGTCTATAGGAGTTTAGTTACAGGGCAAAATTGATTGCCCCGTTATATGTGAATTCTTTAGGCATTTAGCCCGGCTTGCCCGAAGCAGGGCTAAATGCCTGAAGAATTCACCTGCCCGGGCGATACAATTTCCACATCCCCGATACGTTCCAGGCAAATCTTGGTGCCAAGTATGGCTGTCATTGTCTCACAATCTCCCCTAGAACATTATTAAGGCATGAAACAGATGGATGTAGTACAGTATGTAGAAGACATACACCTACCAGTTCCCTCTAGTGTACAGATGGAAAAAATGAATCTGGTTTACTGGTCAATGTTTATCTGTGGGTCTACCGCAGAGAAAGAAAATGAGGACATCACTAAATCTCCTATTTGTTACAGTATTCATAGCAAGCTACATAAAATAAAAGCGCACCTATGTGAAGAGTATCATGCCGCTACTGAAGATAGTGTGCGTGTACTAGAGACCATACAGCATTTCTTCTAGAGAGTTTACACAAAGCATGCCTGGATAGTAACAACCTTACTATGCAAAACATGCAATCCCGCTGCCCTGCCCGCGCACACTATGAATCACTTGTGTCCAAGAGATGCTGTAACACCACAACAGGAAGCAAAGGAAATGAGTTGTGACATCTTTCCTGCAACTTGTGCCAGTTCCACCCTGCACAATGTATGATAAGAAATTGGTTTAAGAGAGCAGATAAGGTCTGTGTTGGAGCAGACATCCCTATTTATTGTACTTTAATACCTGGTCCCTTATGCCACCACTCTATATAGTATTACAGGTCAAGCCCAATCTAATATGGGAAGACACCTTTCCCCTGCAGCACCAACTTAGCATTAAAAGGGGTACTCTTCCCCTAGACATCTTATAGGGGATAAGATGTCTGATCACGGGGGGTCTGTCCGCTGGGACCACCCGCGATCTCCAGCCCGGCATTCTAGTAATCCGCATGCACGGAGTGAGCTCCACTCCATGGCGGATTACGATCGACAGTAGTCATCAGGCCTCCCCCCCCTTTATATCTCCTATAGACATTAATGGAGGAAGTGTGACAACCATGGCTGCTGTGGATAGGTAAAAAAAAAAAAAAATGTCTAGGAGTGGAGTACCCCTTTAAAGAATTACTCCCACCGTGTACGCTCCTGTGCATTACTCAACTGGCACTGACTGATCTATCTCCTAGACACCGACAGAAGCATAGGGGGGGGGATCCTAGCTATAGGAGCAAACTAGTCACAGGGGGTAACATACCTTCTGGAGGTGACGGGGGCAGTCCTATCTACAGAGACGGAAGTGTGAAAGACTCCAATCTGAAGACGACACCTGAGAGTACCTTGACATAACAGCACTGTAATCTACATAACAAATATACAAATATTGTGCATTGTTTTTTTGTTTTGTGTTTTTTTTGTTTTTTTTTTTTTAGAAAATTCAGTAGGGGTGCCCTGAGGGAAGACATTTTTTAGAGATGCGCCCCAAGATTGGGAAACACTGCAGTAGGGAATGACAGGTTGATATAGTCTCTGTATAGTCTATGCACAGGCCTAAGTCTACATATGTATGTATAGTTTGTATTAGGTGGAGAGGGAAATAAATAAGTAGTAGGGATTGACCGATATCGATTTTTTAGGGCCGATAACGATAATCTGCGACTTTCAGGCTGATAGCCGACAACTTATACCGATATTCCGGTATAAGTTAGCGGCTATCCCCCCCCCCCCTCCCCCCCGCAGATCAATGATTTAAAGCGGGCGCTTTAAATCAATGAACTGCAGTGGCTTTTGCGGGGCCAAAGACCGCCGCTGCCCTCTTCTCTCCCCCTGCCTCTCCTGGGGTCCTCCCGAGTCTAACCACCACCGCTGCCCCATCGCCGGTTTTATAATTACCTGTTCCCGTGGTCCGCGCTACTTCTGGCTCCAGCAGCGTCCTGTTACTGTGCGCACTGACGGTGACGGTGAGGACGTCACTCATCATTGCACTGCACAGGACGTTGCAGGAGCCAGAAGTAGCGTGGACCCCGGGAACAGGTAATTATAAAACCGGCGATGGGGGGATGGGGGAGGCAACAGGGCAGCGGCGGCAGCGGTGGTGGTCACGGCTGTGGTCTCTGGCCGGGGCATTATCGGCAAGTCAATTGCCGATACCCATAATGCCCAAAATCGTGAATATAGGCCGATAATATCGTCAAAAAACGATAAATCGGTCGATCCCTAATAAGTAGCTCAACTTACAATTGTAACCAACTTTGGTCAAATAAAAGCCAATTGCTGATGGTTGCTATGGACAACTGGTCAACTTTTCCTCTGCGCAGCTTTTGATAAATCTTCCCCATTGTGTACCGTTATGCTTTCTACCTGTGTTGCAGTGCTCTTTACCTACCATCCTGTACAGCAGTGCCATATGTACTGCAGTGATCTCTACTTGTATGTATTGTACTGCAGTGTTACCTGTACTAGATTTACTGTGTTAATGTCTATGTGGGCCAGGGTCAGCTGCAGTGCCCCACCTCAGTCAGTAAATGGTACGCAGCAATGTATGTATTGAGTCCTGGCATCAGGAAGAAGACCAGGGCCGGGCTCCATACATCACATTGCTACTTACTGGCTGGTGGCAGGACACCACCTCAGCCAGTGATTCACCGAACTGCACTGTTAGCGTCAACCCCTAGAAGAGGATCACCCCTGGGACCAGAGCAGCAATACCAGAGGCACTAGGGGAGTGTGGGAGGTAGGTAAAGCTTTTTTGTTTTATTTTAATAACAACATTTTTGTGCAGGAATTTTGACGTTTTTCACCCAAAATGCAGAATGCAAATGCAGAACCAAAATTTACCACTTACATTAAGTACAATGTCATGAAAAAAACAACCTCAGAATCACTTTAATAAGTTAAAGAGTTACTGACATAAGAAAATGAAAAAAAATAAATGCTTAAAAGGGGTATTCCGGCCAAAGACATCTTATCCCCTATCCAAAGGATAGGGGATAAGATGTCTGATCGCGGGGGTCCTGCCCCTGGGACCCCCCCGTGATCTCCATACAGCACCCGCATTCTATGCGGGGCTGCTTCTCCAGTCTCGGAAACCTCAGTGTTTCTGGAGACGTGATGTCCCACCATGCCCCCTCCATTCATGTCTACGGGAGGAGGCGTGATGGCTGTGTACTAGCCATCATGCCCCCTCCCATAGACATGAATGGAGGGGCATGACATCACGATCACAGAAGCCCCAGGCTTCCGTAACGCCGTGGCATCGGCACAAAGATTGCTGGGGGGGTCCCAGCGTCCGGGCCCCCTGCGATCAGACATGTTATATAGGTTATAACATGTATAGGGGTGGAATACCCCTTTAGAGACTGCAAGCTGTCTGCTTCTTCTCTGTGCTCTGAGGCACAGAATGGAGATAACCAAACCTCCCTCCCCTCAGATATTTGGTCCTTTTTTCATGGTCAAAAAAAGTCTGCTTTTTTAGGGTTCATTTGCAAAATTAAAAAGACAGAGACCCCTAGTGGCCATTTTTTTAAAACCCTTTTTTTCACATATTTAGCAATCAAATGAAGTATATCAGGAAAATACTTACTTAGTTTTTAAGGATGTATTAAAAGGAAAAAAAATAAAAGTTGTTTCTAACGACAGTAATGCTTTAAAGTGTCCTGAAGTTATCACAACATAAAATGGGACAGGTTAGATTTGAAAAATTGGCCTGGTCCTCAAGGGGTACTACACTGGAAAAAATTATTTTAATTCATCTGGTGTCAGAAAGTTAAACAGATTTGTAAATGACTATTAAAAAATCTTAATCCTTCCAGTACTTAGCTGCTGAATGCTCCAGAGGAAGTTCTTTTCTTTTTCAATTTCATTTCTGTCTGATGCCTCTGTCCATTTCAGGAACTGTCCAGAGCAGGATAGGTTTGCGATGGGGGATTTCCTCCTACTCTGGACAGTTTCTAAAATAGACAGATGTCAGCAGAGAGCACTGTGGTCAGACAGAAAGGAAATTCAAAAAGAAAACAACTTCCTCTGTAGTATACAACAGATAAGTACTGGAAGGATTACATTTTTTAGTAGAAGTGATTTACAAATCTGTTTAACTTTTTGACACCAGTTGATTTAAAAGAAAAGGTTTTCCAGTGGAGTACCCCTTTAAGGGTTTATCCGGTTGCGGTCTAAGGACGAGCCGGCTCGTCCTGACACGGCAAGCGGTATATGGTGCGGGCTCCTGGCTCGAGCCCGCACAATACTGGCCAGCCCCCAGCTCATTCCTGCAGCTGGGGGCCGGTGTTAAAGGGGTATTCCAGGAAAAAATTATTGTTTTTTAGATCAACTGGCTCCAGAAAGTTCAACAGGTACACTTTAAACATCCTGCTAACTGTCCTGCAGGCAGGTGCAGAAAATGGTGGGGGAAGGAGGTGTCGTCTTTGGTAAAATGCCATAAACTTGGCCACTTCCAGAATCGGATTTATTCACTTCACTAAAGAGAGTATGGCAGATTGTACATCTATTATTCCATTCATCTGCAACCTACAACTGTTGGTAGACCAGTTATGTAATAGAAATCAATATGATGAAGACAAAGTTTCACAGAAACAGCCAATCAGGAAAGCAGAAATACTAAGAGCAAAGCAGTACGAATGGCATGGTAACCTGCTATTCTCCATTTATAGCAGCGTATAAGATAGCTGCACAGCTACCATTGTACAAAGCCCTATGGTAATCAATGGCTACTAATACACTGCCTTACCACCATCTTCTATTCAAGGGCAGCCATACCAAGCAACAATGTTGAAAATGATCAGGAATGTTTTGTTCCTTCCTTACAGTTTCCATTGATATTTAACCCCTTAAAGGGGTACTCCGCCCCTAGACATCTTATCCCCTATCCAAAGGATAGGGGATAAGATGTCAGATCGCCGGGGTCCCGCTGGTGGGGAGCCCCGGGGATCGCCGCTGCGTCACTGCGCTATCATTACTGTGCAGAACGAGTTCGCTCTGTGCGTAATGACGGGCAATACAGGGGCCGGAGCATCGTTACATCTCGGCTTGCCTCTCGTGACGTCACGGCCCGCCCCCATCAATACAAGTCTATGGGAGGGGGTCGTCATGCCCCCTGCCATAGACTTGCATTAAGGGGACGGGCCGTGATGTCATGAGGGGCGGAGCCATGACGTCACGCTGCTCCGGCCCCTGTATCGCCCGTCATTACGCACAGAGCGAACTCGCTCTGCACAGTAATGATAGCGGGGTGCCACAGCGGTGATCCCCGGGGTCCCCAGGAGCGGGACTGTGGCTATCTAACATCTTATCCTCTATCCTTTGGATAGGGGATAAGATGCCAGGGGCGGAGTACCCCTTTAAATACCAGACCAATTTTATTTTTGCATTTTGGTTTTTTCCTCCTCGCCTTCTAAAAATCATAACTCTCTTATATTTCCATCCACAGACCCATATGAGGGCTTGTTTTTTGCGTCACCAATTGTACTTTGCAATTAAATCACTTATTTTACCATAAAATGTACGGCGCAACCAAACAAATATTATTTATGTGGGAAAATTTAAAAGAAAAACAGTTAAGCAATTTTTGAAAGGTTTTGTTTTCACGCTGTACACTTTCCGGTAAAAATGACATGTTTGCTTTATTCTGTGGGTCAATACGATTAAAATGATACCCATGTTATATGCTTTTCTATAATTGTACCGCTTAAAAAAAAAAAACTCAAACCATTTTAACAAAAATAGTATGTTTGATATTGCCCTATTTTGACCACCTATAACTTTCTCATTTTTCCGTATATGGGGCGGTCCGGTGCTCGTGGTCATGGCGGAGCGTAAATGTACGTCATGGTGCGTTAAGTACCACGGCATCATGTAGTACATTTATGTCCATTGTCATTAAAGGGTTAAGTAATAGCAGGCTAATCCTAGAGGAAGGATCTATTTTGAATAGAGGCTATGGCCCAGATTCATCAAACTGTGCGAGATTAAAAAAAAATATATATATATGTGATTTTCCCACAGCAACCAATCACAGTTCAGCTTTCACTTCACCACAGCTCTTTAGCTGAGCTGTGATTGGTCGCTGCTGAGAAATCCCTTTAAACTTTACCAAACATGTCTTCCCTATACAGTAACCCCCCCCCCGACATGCGATGGCCCCGACATATGATAAAATCGACATACGATGCTTTTATATGTCGGGGCCAGCGCATTAACTGCTATCCGAAAGCACAAAATGCTTTAGCTGCTGTCGGATAGCAGTTTAATAACGTCACCAGAAAGCGAGGCCTGGACCCTGCAGAAGATGCAGAAGAAGCCGGAGGATCGCGAAGAAGACACCGGAGCCCCTGGGACAGCATCGGGAGCGGTGAGGACCTGGTCCGAAGCGGCGGGGACAGGCGAGTACAGCTTCCTATACTTTACATTGCACGGATCCATCAACATACGATGGATTCGACAAACGATGGGTCGTTTGGAACGAATTACCATCGTATGTTGAGGGACCACTGTATCCTTTACAGTGTCTGAAGAGTATTCAGAATACGGTTCCCCTTGGTACCTACAGCTGTGTACTCCTATATTTCCAATCTAGACATAAAATGTATGATCCCCACTTTTCCCCAGTGGTCACAACGTGCCCCTTAATCATTTCTTCAGTAGTCACACTGCCCTTTATTGAGGAAAAGTGACAAGGACACCCCTAGTAGTCACAGTAGGAATCCCCAACATACTATCCCTTCAAGCAAAGAACACCTTGCCCAAAAATCTGATGGAAAGAAGGTTTCACTATAGTGACAGACAGGGATTCTTTACTGTAAGAGCAGTGAGACTATGGAACAACCTGCCACATGATCAATACAGCAGGTTTATAGGTTGAACTTTATGGACTCTTTCAACCTTGTAAATTATGAAAGTATGTAGGGTAGGTCTTCAAGTGCTACACATTCTAGTGATCCCTGCAGAAGACATTTTTGACTGCTCTACACAGGGCTCTTAAAGGGGTACTCCACTGGCCGGCGTTCAGAGGTCGGCCACGCAACCTCAATGCAAGTCTATGGGAGGGGTCGTGGCACCCTCTCATAGACTTGAATTGAATTGAGGGGCATGGCCGTGACATCACAAGGGGGCATAACCGACCTCCACAGCACGAAAACGGCATTCTGAACATTAAGTTCCGAACGCCGGCCAGTGGAGTACCCCTTTAACATTGGCTGATGGCGGAGGTCAACATAATACAGCTGCTTTGTGCTTTCTCTACACACTTCTACCAGGAGAGAGAGAGAGACTGAAGCTGTCAGTTCCACACATTCTCTATTCTGTGAGGGGAAGCACCGAGCAGTCACCAGGGCTGATTTTCTAGGCCATAGCGTCTGATCTAGCACCTGTCCAGTGCTGTAATAGAATGGACTAGATGGACTGGTGGCTCCAAATGTCGATAAAGAAAAGGAGAGTTATAGTTTGGATACAAAACCGTATACTCCTAGAAAAGCATGTAAAACAGGAATAGTGACTGCAGAGGGTGGGGAGGACAATGCATGAATACACAGGACAGTCATATCTTTTGATCATTACTGTAGATTGTTAGATGTTATTACAGTATGAGGAATACCATCCAACTTCCTTTTCTGTCTATAAAGGATCACTAAACCCATAGGGGGGAGATTTAGCAAAACCTGTGCAGAGAAAAAGTTTACCGGTTGCCCAAATCAACCAATCGGATTGCTTCTTTACTTTTTTTTAAAAAAAAGGCCTCTAAAAAAAAATAAAAGAATCAATCTGATTTGCTTGCTCTGGGCAACTTTTCCTTTGCACAGGTTTTGATAAATCTCTCCCATAGGGTTTCACCTGGAATACACCAGTGAGGCCTAATGTATAGTGGTGATTTAGTAGCACGATTAACCCTGTACCAGAACGTCATGAGTCCGCTCCCGTTCTATAACGCGGGGTCACGGTGTGGCCCCGCATCATGGTGGGTCAAGCCCGGCCTCTAACAATGGCCGGGACCCGTGGCTAATAGCGCTCGGCACTGATCGCGGTGCCGCGTGCTATTAACCCTTTAGACGCGGCCTTCAAAGTTGAACGCCGCATCTAAAGTGAAAGTAAAACAATGCCGGTTACCTCAGGGAGCTGTTCGGGATCGCCGCAATGAAATTGTGGCATCCTGAACAGCTTACAGGACAGCCAGAGGATCCCTACCTGCCCTGCCTCCATGCTGTCTGATCGCCGAATGACTGCTCAGTGCCTGAGATCCAGGCATGAGCAGTAAAGCGGCAGAATCATCGATCACTGGTTTCCTATGAGAAACCATTGATCAATGTTAAAGATCAGTGTATGCAGTGTTATAGGTCCCTATGGGAGCTATAACACTGCAAGAAAAAAAGTGAAAAAAAAGTGAATAAAGATCATTTAACACCTTCCCTAATAAAAGTTTGAATCACACCCCTTTTCCCATTAAAAAAATAAAAAAAACTGTAAATAAAAATATGTGGTATTGCCGCATGCGGAAATGTCCAAATTCTAACAATATATATAGTTACCGTATTTATCGGCGTATAACACGCACTTTTTAGGCAAAATTTTTTAGCCTAAAGTCTGTGTGCGTGTTATATGCCGATACACCCTCAGGAAAGGCAGGGGGAGAGAGGCCGCCGCTGCCCGCTTCTCCCCCCTGCCTTTCCTGGGGTCTAGAGCGCTGCTGTCGGCCCTTCTCACCCCCTGGCTATCGGCGCCGCTGCCCGTTCTGTCCCCCTGACTATCGGTGCCGGCGCCCCATTGCCGGCACCGATAGCCAGGGGGAGAGAAATGGCGCCGACAGCCAGGGGGAGAGAAGGGGCAGCGGCACCCATTGCTGGCGCCGCTGCCCCGTTGCCTCCCCCCATCCCCGGTGGCATAATTACCTGAGTCGGGTCCGCGCTGCTGCAGGCCTCCGGCGTGCGTCCCTGGCGTCGTTGCTATGCGCTGAACCGCGCGGCGCATGACGTCAGTGCGCCGTGCCATGCATAACAACGACGCAGGGGACGCACGCCGGAGGCTTGCAGCAGCGCGGACCCGACTCCCGGCACCGATAGTCAGGGGGACAGAACGGGCAGCGGCGCCGATAGCCAGGGGGAGAGAAGGGCCGACAGCAGCGCTCTAGACCCCAGGAAAGGCAGGGGGAGAGAAGCGGGCAGCGACGGCCTCTCTCCCCATGCCTTTCCTGGGGATGTATCGGGGTATACACGCGCACCCTCATTTTACCATGGATATTTGGGTAAAAAACTTTTTTTACCCAAATATCCTTGGTAAAATGAGGGTGCGTGTTATAGGCCGGTGCGTGGTATACCCCGATAAATACGGTAATTAAACCACGCAGTCAATGGCGTAAGAGCAAAAAAATTCTTAAGTCCAAAATAGTGCATTTTTGGTCACTTTTTATATCATGAATCCATCAATAAGTCCTATCAATGCAATAATGGTACCGCTAAAAACTTCAGATCACGACGCAAAAAATTAGCCCTCATACCGCCCCATACAATTTTAAACGTATTAATTTTCCTGCATGCAATTATGATTTTTTCCAGAAGTACGACAAAATCAAACCTATATAAGTAGGGTATCATTTTAATCTCATGGACCTACAGAATAAAGATAAGGTGTCATGTTTACCGAAAAATGTACTACGTAGAGATGGGAGCCCCCAAAAGTTACAAAATGGTGTTTTTTTTTCAAATTTTGTCTCACAATGATTTTGTTTCCTGTTTCACCATACATTTTTAGGTAAAATGACTGACGTCATTACAAAGTAGAATTGGCTGCGAAAAAAATAAGCAATCATATGGATTTTTAGCTGCAAAATTTTAAGAGTTATGATTTTGTAAAGGTAAGGAGGAAAAAACGAAAATGCAAAAAATGGAAAAACCCCGGGTGCTTAAGGGGTTAAAGGGGATTATCATCCCCCTTGACAAGTTTGCCCAGAAGCGGTGCCATAAAATGAAACAGATTTGTAAATGATTTCTATAAAAAACATTTTAATCCTTCCAGTACTTATCAGCTGCTGTATAATACAGAGGAAGAAATTAACTTCCTGAGTAGTATATATGTTTTATTTGTGTTTAAAAAAATAAAAAAAAGCTGCCACTAGGTGTCTCCCTACTTGTGTAGAGCACATCCCCCCCCCCCCCCCCCCCATCTCTTGCAGAGACTTTGGACTCCAGCTGGCCTGGCAGAAGTCCAAAATCAGGAAATGCAGTCTTTAGTGCTGAGGGAGTGTGTGCAGCCTTAGTCAATCATAGCTCATCTCACACTGAACTGCTTTGGGCTGTGTGTAGCAGAGTGAGGGAGGAAGTTCTCCCCTGTATGGCTTCAGATGATGTCTCACCTGCTGGTAACGCCCCTTCCCAGTCTGTGAATCTGACTGAGAAGAAAATACAGAGCAATATCAAGGTAGAAAAAAAAAAAAAAAATGTTTTTATTTGGCCAGCGAGCTGGGGCCTCATACAGGAGATAGTGGAGGGCCCCAGCGGTCGGACCCCCCTGTGATCTGAAACTTAGAAACCTAAGAATACATTTTTTTTAGCACTGGATATCTCCTTTAAATTAACCCTATCCTACCCCCTTATGTGAAGAATGGGATTTATGTTTCAAGTCCCATACAAGCATATGGAACTTCCAGTACCTTACTCCACAAGCTCTGCATCTCCTGGTGAATGTGTCAGTCACTGGCAAGCCGCACTGTTGTTGACATATAAGTAATATGTGAGCCAAGTTTCATGTTAATATCTTCAGCCGTTTGGAAGTGATGCCGGAACATACATACATTGGGGGGGGGGGGGGGGGGAGATTTCTCAAAACCTGTCCAGAGGAAAAGTTGCTGAGTTGCCCATAGCAACCAATCAGATCGCTTCTTTCATTTTTGAAAAGGCCTGTGAAAAATGAAAGTAGTAATCTGATTGGTTGCTATGGACAACTCAGTAACTTTTCCTCTGGACAGGTTATATATATACAGTGGCCCCCTCAAGTTACAATATAAATTGGTTCCAGGACGAGCATTGTATGTTGGGACCATAATTCTATGGAAACCTGGTAATTGGTTCTGAAGCCCCCAAAATGTCAACCAAAAATAAGCAAGTCCTTACTTATAATAGTGAGAAAGATCTGCTGGGAGCTGCAAATCACTGTCAATGTAGAGGACAGAAGCTTCTTCAGGGTCCTGTACAGAACACGCAAAGTCCTTAAAACGTAAAATGGAGCCGACCTTACCTGGAGTACAAAGGAGCAGCTAACCCTGGTAGTACAGAACAGGTAATACCTCTCTGTACTGTAGGGGGCGCTACCAGACACCAGTCAGTGCATACACTCCAGTAATACAGGTAAAGAGTACAGAACATGTAATACCTCTCTGTACTGTAGGGGGCGCTACCAGACACCAGTCAGTGCATACACTCCAGTAATACAGGTAAAGAGTACAGAACATGTAATACCTCCCTGTACTGTAGGGGGCGCTACCAGACACCAGTCAGTGCATACACTCCAGTAATACAGGTAAAGAGTACAGAACATGTAATACCTCCCTGTACTGTAGGGGGCGCTACCAGACACCAGTCAGTGCATACACTCCAGCAATACAGGTAAAGAGTACAGAACATGTAATACCTCTCTGTACTGTAGGGGGCGCTACCAGACACCAGTCAGTGCATACACTCCAGTAATACAGGTAAAGAGTACAGAACATGTAATACCTCTCTGTACTGTAGGGGGCGCTACCAGACACCAGTCAGTGCATACACTCCAGTAATACAGGTAAAGAGTACAGAACATGTAATACCTCCATGTACTGTAGGGGGCGCTACCAGACACCAGTCAGTGCATACACTCCAGTAATACAGGTAAAGAGTACAGAACATGTAATACCTCCATGTACTGTAGGGGGCGCTACCAGACAGCCAGTCAGTGCATACACTCCAGTAAAACAGGGGTTTTACCAGTAAAATGCCCATTCTGATTGGTCGGTTCTTCCAGCCATTGGCACGTTTCACAGATCTGGACTGTCTGTAGCATTGTATGTTGAGTCTGGTTTCAAGTTACAATGGTCCAGAAAAGATCATTGTATGTTGAAAATATTGTATGTTGAGGGATCACTGTATGTATATATAGTGGGCAGTCCTACAATGATTGACAGCCATAGACACAAGCTGTCTCAGTAGGATCACCCACATGACTACTTGTTTCCCAATCAGTGTGCATCCAGCTGCTGCAAAACTACAACTCCCAGCATGCCCAGTCAGCCATTAGCTATCCGGCATGCTGGGAGTTGAGGTTTTGCAGCATGTGTAGACTGGACTACCTCCTCAATGTGACAGCTTCCATATAACTGCCGCATTCTGGGGGTATTATTAGGGCAGCTGTATTACCTGGCACTGCATGCCACCCCCACCTTCCATACAATAGTCAGTGCTGTCATTCCTAGCTGGGAGTGGCTGTGATCGTGGAGATCTGGAATGGGCTTAGAGGGACATCCTCACCTCCTGCCCATCAGCACAGGCTATGACCGGGGAGAGGAAGCGACAACCCTGCAGTCAGCAGATCTCCAGGCCACACAGTGCGGCCCGGGTACCGCAGACTTATCGGTGCCGACAGGTGAAGAGGAAGGGGCAGTGCTCAGGCCTCTACTCACCTGGCTTCACGGGTTTGGGGGGCGGCTTGGACATGGTGTACGCGGCGGCACAGCTGGTATCCCGGGGGTAGATATCTGCTAATAGCCCGAGATGAGGGCGTCACTGCTCCGGGCCAGAATGAGGAAGTGAT